>NW_008239767.1:5135566-5181294 GCF_000691975.1 Corvus brachyrhynchos
GTTGCCTGGTGGTCTCAGTGTGTCGCAGTGGGTCTCACAGGACTCACACCAATGACCCTGCCCGGGTCGTGTCTCCAGCCTGGGCACTGTCAGTGAGTGTGACCATGCCAAAGGAAGCAGAAGCTCTGAAGACATGTCTGGGACTTGACCAGCAGAAATTAATTTTCCAAGGACCATAGTAGCCTCCATGAAGATATGCAAAGACTTTTAGCAGCTAGATTTTGAACCTGCTTAGCAGTCAGATAATACGTAAGATGCACCACAGTCCCTTTGTGGACTCAGACCCATATTTGCAGTGCCACAAACAGCAGGGCCTGCTGCATGCACATATTTAGCTAGAGTAGCATCTTCCTCGAGACTATATTGAAGCTCTGAATACACCACAAGCCTAACCAGAGAGCAGAAATGCTGCTGAGAGAGCAGCACACTTTTGCAAGCTGATATCCATCCTGTTCCTGTACCTGCAGCAGCACGTACAGACTCACACACATCTTCAGGGCTTTTGAACACAGCCTTATGTTTGCCTCTGCTGGGGGAGAAAGAAGCACCAACTCAGCCTCAGTAGGGAGAGGCTGATCCCCATGCCCTTGAGACAAGATGGGACCAACCCCACAGCAGGTTTGCCAGGGCTTTGATAAGCCAGCCTCACCTGATTCCAGCAGAGCACACTGTCCCCTTCCCACGTGCCCAGCTCCAGCCTGTTATGCCCACAGTGTCTGTCAGCAGCTGTGCTGGGAACAGGCACCTCGAAGCAAGCCCTGTGGAGCAGGACCAGGCTCCTCAGAATGACCAATTCCAGTCTGAGTGACTGTTGCCCCCAGCAGTGAAGCTCTAACAGGGCTAACCCAGCACTCTGAGATGACTCCCAGATGCTTACAAGCACCTACATGACACATTCAGACACACGGCTCTGCGCTACGTACTTTAAAAAAATTGCCAGCAAACATTTGCAACTGAGAGAAAGAATTTTTCTATGACATTTCTCTTGCTCAGTAAAACATGCTTTGCTTTATTGGGCTTTTTTTTTTTAAACAAGATAGCAAAAAGCACTGTATCTGTGGTGACGAGACATTTTGATGTGCAGTACAATCAACAGAGAAACAACACAAGCCTGCTGATGGCAGTGTCCTGTTGGTAGCCAATTAGACTTGTTCTGCTCAGATACCTTGTGAAGTCATACATGGTAGTCAAGAAGAGCTTGGGCAATAATTCAAATACTTATCTATTTCCTTAATGCATTCAAGTACCTAAGAGCTCTTCAGTGCGGCCATGCCTGTGACACTGATCTTGGGCCTGTGCTACAGCGAGGCTCAATGCTCAGAGAAGCCTCTTCAGAAAGGTTCCACAGCCCAGCACAATCCACTTCAGGGCAGGCCCAAGGCTGCCCTCAGCACTGCCCTGTCTGGCAGCAGAGAAAGCGTGTGTGACTAACATTACCATTGCCACATCCAGCTGGGGACATTGCAGCCGTGCCCCCCACAGACATGCCGTGGCAGGCAGGGTGCTAACGGAGGAGAATCGAGGTCTCTGCCAGGATAGCCTCACACTGCAATCAGGCTGTGCCAGACGAGGATGGCAGCAGCTGGCCATGGTACTTCCCACCACATCTCCCTGGTGGGAGCCGAGGAACACATGGTGGGCTGCCCCCCACAGCTCCCAGACTGCAAGAGAGACTCTCTGTGTATGGATCCTTAATTTAGCCTTGATTCAGGAAATCAACACCCACCCATAGTCTATTTACTGCTGCGATTTCTATGCTTCTCTGAACACTAATCACAGATTTAAAAATACCCAAAAAACAAACAACTAAAAACCAAACCCATAAACATAAGAACACTGCCAAGCTGGTATCTGTCCCGCCCTCCTATTCCTTCCCTATCTGCTCTTGAAGATAAAATACTATGTCCATGTTCTTTTCTTTGTTCATGTTCCTGCATCAAACACTCAATAACCAGAAGTTATCTCATTGCAAGGACAAAGCCTAAGGTTCAGTTTGGGGCTGACACAAAGCTTTGTTAACCCCAAAATAAAGGGTGTTCTTTGTTAAGGTGGATGGTTTGGAAAGTCCTTGAGAGAAGAGGTCCTAGGCTGGATTAGATGTCTTTTCTGCAGCTGATCACAAATTTGGGGGGATGATAACAATAGTGATTGTAATAGAGAGAGGGAGAAATTATTTGAACATTGGACTCAAATGTTTAGTACTTAATACAGAAATGTAAAGATGAGACTGCAAAACTGTTGCAGTGGGGATCCTGCAACATACATATATCAAACCAGGAGTCCCGTGGAAAGGAAATATATATGGACAGACAGATTCTTGCTAGCTGTTTCAGAGATGTTTATTTCTCCAGCCGCATGGCCGGAGCTCTGCCGAGGAACTGTTCCAGTCACGGGACCAAGGGTCCTTCTGCCCGCGCAGGGAACACAAACCAACCAATGGGAACGAGGCTGAGCAGGGGCAGGGAAACCCCGTGTCTGTGCCCTCAGGGCCCCTCTCCCAGGGCTACACGGCAGGGGAGGGACCCCGACGCAAACCCAATTTATCAGCAGAAATATTTACTCTGTCTTTTTTTGGGCAAACTCCTACTACAATCAGCTGGAGTAATCACTACTTTTTCCTTCTCCCTGCTCCTCTTTCAGCACCTGGGGCTGAGGCAATGAGAGAGCACACAAATAGGATATGTTGAGACACCAAGACCCTTTGGAGGAGGTTTAGACAAGAAGCTGGACCGAGCAGGGAAGGGTGAGTGAAGGGCCAGTGGGGACAGCCTGTGAGGTAGTGACAGGAATCAAATGATCACCAAGTCCTGCTCTCAGCGATGAGCATAACTGATAGTGATAATTGCGAATTCACTCGGCCCATCACTCTACAAAACTTCAAGATGTAGTTTTGCAGAAGCACTTGATGGAAGCAACACTGAAAGTGCATACAGCTTCTGAGGCAAAACAAGCCCTGTCTAGAAATTACCTCTTTAAACCACAGAAACAAACCCTGTGTTTCCTTGAAGGTCACATTGGCTACAGCACATACCATTGAATTAAATGGCTGTTGATCACTCAGAGAGAAATATCAGGAGATCTTTGGTCTCACTAACCCATAGAGTCAATTAGGAACTCCCAGCTTTTTAATCCTGTCCCTCTGGCAACTAAACTGTTGAACCACAGAGGCTCTGGGTGTTTTGCCAAAATCCTCATCAAATGCCACTAGGGATGAACAAAAGGAAAAAAACCTCTGTATTGAGAGGGAGCAGGGTATGATGAGGGTGTGAATGTGAACAAACAAGAACAGCTGAGATGGCATATGACAAACTGAACTGGTAGACAGAACAATTAACTTAGATTACAGCATTAGATGCAAAATAGCCCTCATCAACCAGCCTTTCTTTGTCATAAGCAATATTTTATCATTATTCACTTTTTCTTCAGAAAGAAGAAATACAGAAGGATCATCCTAGAGAAATATAAGCAACAAAAGACTCGAACACTTTAACACCGGAGAGATCTCAAAGCTCAGGCTCCTCTCTAGGATGTTCACTGCTGGACAGTCAGCTAAATGGATCCATGTGAAAGCTGGGGATATGGCTGACAAAAGGAAGCAGTGCTGCTTTGCTCAAAGACTGCAGTCCAGCAGAGTTTTTTAGATCACAGTTTAGAGTCTCTGAAAAATATCAGCCAAATTCATGGAATTACCTGAATTAAACAAGTATTTACAGTACAAGGTCTAGAGATAACTTGTATAGCCTTCAACTGAAACATTTCTTCCAGAAACAGCAAACATGTCAACATCCTTTATCCCCATCACTGTCCACAGCAATATCTTGCAGAACACAAATCCTAATTCAACAGGACCGATAAAGTCAGGAAACAAATCCTGGACTCTTAAGGCTTCATAGAAGTCACAGGCTTCTCTTTACAACACAGAAATGAACCCACCAATAAACACAGCACAGCGGCAACTTCCAAACAAACTCAAGACACTTGCACCATCATTAGCAAATTTGACAATTTAAAAATTGGAAATGGAAAATAGGAGATTTTCCTTTTGATGGAGATATTTATATTTGTGTGTTGAGGGAGGATTTAAGTGACCTGAAGCACAAACTGGGGCTGATGGGAGGGAGAGCACTGCTTTCTCTCTTTTATTGGGTAGTATTTGTTAGCCCCACAATTTCTGCATGGGATTTACATGCAACATGATGGAGCACCCTTGCACCTTCTCACCATAAAGGTACTGCCTTCTGAAACTGAATCAGACACATCTTATTTCTGTAAATTCCTACACATCAGTGTTCTAGCCTCAGCTCAAACTTTGATGTTAAAAAGATGCTCAGGAACCAGCCTGTCAAGGTGCTTGTGGCTTCAAATATTCATTCCTTTGCCAAGCTCACAAACTGGTGTGCTGACAATCAGTGGCTCCTTATTTCCCTTTCCCTTGCAGCAAACTGCTCTGTCTTGAGACCTGCTCTTCAGTGAAAGCCATTACCCATTCAGCCTAGGTGCTGCACACAGAAAAGATGGTGTTCAGAATACCTTTAGAGAAGACCTACCGCGCATCTGCATTCAGTGGTTGTACAAGGAGAAGAGATGTACCCAAAAAGCCTCCATTTTGGGTGGGTTCTGTCATGAAGACTTTGTGGCTTGTTTCATATTGCAGAAACTCCTGTTTGAGTATCAAACTGCCCCAGATAGAATGGGATGTCTGGCCTGTGGCTAACCTCTCCAGGGAACCCAGGAGGTTTCCACAAGTCCTGTGCAGGAATGACTTCAGAGAAAGTCCAACATTAAAGCCTGTTACATCCCAGTGTGTCTCCACACCTAAAAAAACACCCACCAGTGAGCAGCATGAAAGCTTCAAAGGGTGAGTCAGTTGCCAGTTAGAACTGGGCACAAACGTGGTTTCTATTTCTGACCACTGGAGCAGGCTTTGGAAGATAGGGAAGAGTGTGCTACCATGAAGATGCCTGGAGTCAGTTTTCCACTCCAGCTCTGAGAATAAAGCTTTGTGATGCCTCTGATTTTTCTCTTTGGCAGTGCTTTCAAAGGCATGTTTGTTTCTCTCTGAGACAGTGTCTCAGTCCACTCATCTATCTTGGAAGGAGGGAGGCCCTGAGATAAAAATATCTACACGGGAAACAAGCAGGTTTGAGATTTCCTTCCTGACAGGTATCTCATGCACACCCAGAGAGACTGCAAACATCCATAAGAGATCCATCCCATGTCTGCAAGAAGCAAAACAGCTTTCAATGTATCTTCATTTATGTGTGTGTGTGTATATTTACTTTTTAATGAATGTATATCTGATTGGGACCTCTTAGGTGTGGGCAGCTTCCAGGCACAGAGCACCAGGACGTGCTCATCACCTGCCTCATGCCTGCAGAGCTTCGTCTCTTTGCATCTCACTGACAGCTGTTCATCAGCAGAGAAGCAAGTTCTATTCCAGTTCTTGATACAAACACTCAGTGAACTGCTCGTGCTTTATTCACCCCACTGTTCACCCATCCTGGCAAAAGCACTGCCCAGAAAGGGCAGTGAGGACCAGCTGACGTTAGGCTACTAGGCTATGAGCAAATATAATACAAGTAAAGCATTAGGCTGGTCCTCAATAAAGAAGATACAGCTATTTTAAGTATCAACTAAAGCTGCTTATTCACAGGCTCCCTGTAAAATACGAGATGTCATAAATGAAATGCTTAAAATGGGTGTTTAAGGAAGGCAGGAAAACAAACATTTACATAATCTTTAAATATTAATAATAGTAAATAATACCTGAACATCTGCTAGCTAGAACAAGGTCACTGACATGGAGATAACTCCCTAAGGGTCAAAACCCCTGCAGTCTCTTTAAGCTTAGGGAGGCTCTTTGACCATCAGCAAAGCAAAAGAACTTTGTCATTGCCTCTGTACCCAGTTGCCTGTCTCTAATGGGCTGAGGGCAGGCAAGACAACCATGCTTATTGGGCTGTTAATAACACAACTTACACAACATTTGTTTGCTCACTTGCTCTTTACAAAAATACTTTTTCTTGAAAAACCCTTCACCTTTCTCTAACATTGGGGGTTTTTTTCCATTTCACTTTGCATAACCCGAGCCTTCTCTGCCCATTGGTCACAGCTGTGTTGGGCTGGCAGCTTGCTGACTGTCATCTGCAGACCAGCAAGAGTCACTGTGGCCACCATAAAGCAGCCCATACCCCCGTCCCCTTTTTAGCTTAAGGTGAAGTTGCAGGCTGGCCCACCAAGCTTGGGAACCATCATCATCACAGTACTGGGTTTCTTTTAGTGTTAATACCACTCACAATTTACTTAGGGTATTATTTAAATTTTCCAGAACTGAGGTGCCTTTCCCACCTGCAAGGTAACATCACAGGCCCATTGCAATGCCACAGAGCTGGAATCACAATTAGACCAGAGAGGGTCTTAGGGCAGCGACCCATCACAGCCACATGTATCCCACAGCCTCCTCTTCTCCACTTCCACAGTACAAAAGCCTTTTTATCCTCCACAGGTCAGATTACATCAGTTTGACTGACATTGCCACAGCAAAAAGCTGGAAGCACTCATGGTCCATAGCAAATCACTGTGATTGCCTGACGAATAACATTACAGACAGAAATATGAGGAACACCTCTTACCAGACTTTTGTTTCCTTTCCTTTATGTTTTTTTCCATCAGGCTTATCATCTGTCACTAAAACCACACTGTGCAGTTCTGCAGCTGAGCAAGAACCTGTAGCACCTGCTATGTCCGTGTGTCTGAGTCAGGCTTTCCAAGGCTGGAGCCTCAACAAAGCTGTTTCCATGCTTGCTGCTTCTCACATACCATTTCAGTACACCTTTGTCCCAAGAATCTCTGCAAGTTAAGGAGGTTTTAAGCAAATTTTTTTTTTTAAATGATGAATTTCCATTATAAAAAAGGGAACCTTCTCAGCAAAGCCTCTTAGGATATTTCTCAATTTTATAGACATTTTTCCAAATTTTGGCTCTAAAAGAATCTTGATGCCGTGATGGGAGGTAGCATGGGAAAACAAGGCATAAGAGAGATTAAAATGCAGTTCCATTAACACTAGAGGAGTGACTGTGTAATTCAGTGTGTCTGTTTGCTGTGACCTGTGCTCAAATGTGTTCTTCAAGGACTCTGTGACACTGATGAAAATAGTTAAATTCAGATCTGTTTCCAGAAATACAATGCAGTGGTGCCACTGGGCATCAAACCATCAGCACAACAAAACAAAACCCCACAGCTTCCCCCCAAAACAGGTATGATGGCCTGGCACACATCCAGTGTGCCAGGGGAAAAAAGTTAAAAAATCACCATGGCCCCCCAGCTGTCTCCAACTGAGTCAAGGTAAGGAGTCCAAATATTCTCCCAGAGAAGCCCTATCATCCCACCCATCAGACCAGCATGTCTTTTGTCCAGAGGACAGATCAGCTGCAGAGGGGACAGATCAGCAATTCTAGTTTTTCCATATCAGGCACTCAGGAGTCAACAGCCAAGCTTCAAAAATTGAGATTGGCTGGGGAAAAAAAAAAAAAAAAGATCTGAAAACCTAGGACAGCATCCTCTGAGCTTATAGCAGGGGAGGACATACCTGGGATTTAGGGTGGCTTGTGCACTTTGGCGAACTCACACTTTTCCAGCCTATTCATAAAGGAGCCCAGTGCCTCCAGGGCCAGCTCCCAAACCTCATCCCTGAGTCTCAGCTGCACCCAGGGCTCTGTGTGTTCCCACTAGCCCCAGGGAGATCTGCCTATGCTGCACCCAGAGGGCAATTTAAGGCAAACCCTTCAACCCTACAAGTAGCAGATCAAGGTTATCACTGATTAGCAAAAACTTACCTCCAATGGTCGGGCTGGACTACAACTTGCTAGTAAATAACATTGTGGGGGCAGGAAACACTGGTGATGACAGGTTTTGAACTCTGGAGTTTGAAAATATATATATATAAATTGTGAGCAGGGGTCAGCACTGTGCTCTCCGAACGGCACATGTGCACTGAGGGGCAAGAAACATCTTTTCAGCCATGCCAGGAACGGGCAGGTCTGAGAAGCTCTGTTCTACGGACCAGGTGCAAAGGGCACAACACTCGTGTGTCCCACTGGGCAGGGAGAGGTAGCACTTCACCCTAGATGGCCAAGTGACAAAGGATACAGCATTAGTCCTTCAAGGAAAACTATAGCAAACGCTGTCCTTAGCTCTGGAAGGGCTTGGTGATTGATCTAATCAGAAAAGGGATTGTCATACTGGTATTCCAGCAGTTTTTGTTCAGGTACGCTCTTATCTCTTCAGTAGTGAATCTAGAAAGGTCAGGCAAGCACATTCCTGTAACTGGGTGTGACCAAAGGCAGAAGTGAACGTGGCAGAGGTCTTCCCTCCCACTCTTTTATTCACTTATGAGCATTTGAGACAAGATTTTTTCTGGACAAAAGTATTCCATTTTCTCCTAGCAATGATGGGCTGTGATTCACCCAATGAGTTCTTTACTCTGCAATTTAATCCCATCAGCTGAAAAGCTCATTGCAACTTCACAACCACAAGTGAATATTAAAACCTGTAGCTTGCTCCTCTTCTCATTAGAGTGAAACACTTACTGGGAGGGTCCATCCTCAGCTCGGGGGAATGCCAGCCAAAACCAGAGCCAACTCAGTAACAGGAAGGAATGTAGGAACTGTACAGAGCGCAGAGGGCAATGAGAATGAGTATGAGGCCTCTCTGAATTGGCACCAAGTCTGTTTCCTTCACACTGATGCATCTGGACAGAGGTTGGTTTGTTTGTTTTAATTAGATTGTTAATTGGATAATTATATTATTCTTAATTAGATTAGCATAAAATCAAGAGAACCATTTTATTCTCACCTCCAAAGGCCGGCCTCATGGTGAAATCATGTTCGTCGATTTTGAGAAGCTGCTCTGTCTTTCCTTTCCAGGCTTTGGTCAAGTCCTCATTCTTCTTAGAGACGTGGCTGCAAAAGACAGCAATAGCATTGTTCTGAGGTTTCTGTGCCCAAGTGCCACAAGTGCCAGCTCGATTTCGGAGCTACAGGAGCAGCAGCCTTGCAGGCACCGTCCCAGGGACTGTGGGGAGACTGCCAGCACCAAAACACAGACACAGCGCTGCCTTCCCCCAGCATTAGTTCAGACCTTTGTACCCCACAGGCAGCCCTGCTGCCTCTGTCCCCCGCCAAGGACATGGTGCTCACTCTGCTCCAGACACCAAGGCTCCCAGGGAGGCACAAGGCGGAGAGCACAGCATCTCACAGGGGAGCTGGATGCAGCGAATGTCGCAGCTCAGAGCAAGCAGCAGTAGAAGCAGCTGGCTGCTCCGTGTTACCTGGCCAGGATTTGGCCAGGTACCGAGGCAACATTGTCATGAGAAAGCTCTTTTCAATGGTGGTCACGCAATGTCATGCACTACTTGGAAACTGCCCCACAAACTTCAATTCAGTGCTGGCAGTTTGTGTGGACAGAGGGTCTTCTGGCTTTCAGCAACAACAAAACCACCCATTCCTCCCCACAAGAGCAGGAAGAGAAGAGTTTTATCTAAAGAAGCCTTCAGTCCTTCACTTTTCTGAACATTAAGGTAGGAAAAATTCTTACTTTTTATTTGAGATACAATATGATGAGTGGGAGAAGGATGACAACATACCCCTGAGAACAGTGCAAGATAGTCACTAAAATCACGTAAGGGGATAACTAACCAGCAGGCAAACATACTGCATGCACTTCTGGAAGAAAATCCAGATCAGCATCCCTGGCTTTTCTCCAGTGGTGCAGAATGGAAGACTTGGACTGTTAAGGCTCCTCAATCCCTTTGTGCTCTGGACATAAGATCTGATGAAATTATAAATACTGCCACAATTAGCTGATTTCCAGTAACTCGCTAAAAATAATTATGATAAATAGAAAGAACTTTATACAAAAGGGTTCAGGTTCCTTTTCCTGTATGGAAGAAATATTACTGAAAATAAAGAACAGAAAATCTTGGAGGAAAAATAGAGAGACTACTTAGGCTTAAAGTATTGGTCAAAAATTCAGAACTTATAAAACAATCACACCTCTCATAGGTGTGGGTATGGAAAGGGGTTCTTAGCTTCATTAAAATATAAAGCACGATAAGTATGAGCCAAAGGGAGCATAAATCACAAATTAGATGAAAAGTTTCCCATCAGAGCACTCATTTCAAGAAAGAAATTATGAAACCTAAAGGGTGTGGATAGCTGCTGCTAACATCAATAATCCATTTCCTTATAAAAAGGAGGTGAAAAGGAAGCAACAGAATTTTAAAATAATTATATCAAATAGATGTTTTGAAGGAATATAACCCCTTGTACCCCAGGGCACATGCTACATAGGAAAAGTTGGATCTCCCTCAGGTTACTTTGGGCTCCTGTTTCACTCGGGATGTCAGGGCTTCTCCCCCCGCCGGCTGTGAGAAAGAGCCAGCTGGAGCAAGTGCCCGGACAAGGCTGCATTAATGGTTACCTAAACGCAGGGGTGTAAAACCAAGCACAGCCATTAATGGGAATGGTTGGAGGCAAAAGTTTAGCTTTTAACTGCTTGCTGCAGGGGGGAAGCTTTGTTTTGCTGCAAAGGTTAGGGCTGCTGCCAAAGCGCTCCACTTCACCATCCACAGCGCAGCCTCTGTGCCCGAAAAGCTGCAAGTCGGGAAGAAGGATCTGCCTGTGTCTGCTTGACTTTAATTATCAGGGGAAAGCCAAAGTACCAGTGAATGTTCAACCAAGTCTCTCTCCTCAAAGAAGAGGGTAAAAAAAATCTAATTAAAATCCGCTAAAACATTGGATTGCACATTGTATGAGGAATTAGTATGGAAAACCCTGGCAGTGTTATCTTGTAAATCAATGGCTCAGCCTCACTGAAATGCTACATTTTGATCAATTCTTTAAAAATCATCAAACGGCAAAGAGCACACAGGAGAGCTGCTGAAAACAGTCTGTGGCTGCAGAGGCTTCAGCGGGATGGTTGGGGACACAGACACTGTCTTAGGAAGAAAAGAGGTTTTCAGGCACATCCTGAGCCAGGGGTTGCATTTAATAACCATCATTTAATCATCAGTTTGTGCCCAATCCTTCAGGTATTATGACGGCCAATTCAGATTTTATAGAAAGAGCTCTGTCAGCCCCTTTTAAATCAATTTAATCCATTTAAAAAGTTTTTGTGTTGAGATATTTTTAATGACAGGAAGTCTACACAGCCTTTAAAGTTTATTACTACTTTGTCTATTTAATCCAATTCAAGACCAAGTTTGTTTGAAAAAAAAAATATTTATAACACAGCTTTTATAACAGCTGATGCTTGACATCAGCTCTGCCGTATCTTCTGCTCTCCTCTGGCAGGCACCCCGTGCCAGCCCCACTGCTGTTTGGCATTGGGAACATCTCATTACCTGCAGCAAAGGTGACACCAGCTGCTAATGCTCTTGCAGAGCTGAAGGATGCTCTGAACACTGCTGCCTGCCGGGTGCCTTTACTGACAATCTGATCACCAGTATCTCATAAATCCTCCCTGATGTACTTATGGTCTTTAGCATTTCTGATTATAGATTTGTCAGGGTTTCTTTCAGCTTTGTGCACACTCTGCAATTCACCACTATTCATTTAAATCCACCCATCTCCCTTTGTCTTTTTTTGCCACATTTTTCATATATAATTTTATTGCTGTTTAGATTTCATTCAAGGGGCATGAATTTGATAAATCTGACTTCTGTGAAGAATTGTTTCTGTTTAAAGAGGAGAGAACTTTTTTAACCAACAATGCTGTTACAGTTCTAGAGCCCTTGGTTCGTGCACCATTTGTATATCTTGCACATCAGCAAGAACACCCTCAGCTTCATACAAACAAGTATCACTGATACCCTTCAAACAGTTTCTCAATATAAGTGGCAGAGACTCTACACCCTGGAAAATGTGAAAAACTACTGTCAAAGTACAAAGCTGGGAGCTGCTACGTGATGAGCACAGACCAATTTCCTACACAAAGCCTGGGCTCTCCAGAACGTAACATGAAGCAGTGTCGGGCAACAGTCAGGGCAGTGATGCACAGAGGCAGTTGTTTCTTTATGTTATACCTCAATGTGTAGGAGGAGAGATGTGTTAGCAGTGAGGGGGGGATGCAGGAGTAAGAGAAAATTAAATGCAAGGCAGTTTCTAATCAAGCAAGGATTATCCATTCAGCATGCTGAGCGAGGCACTGCTCACTGAAAAAAGAAAGTGTTACAATTTATTAACACAAACCACTGCAAGTAATTAAGGATGCACAGGCAACCCTTAACCTGGCATTTGTTAATTTGTGTTCCTAACCTGACTTTCCCCATGTTCCTTTCCCACTTAGGCACAGGCTCAACAACTCCTCTGCAGAACGGTGGCAGAGAGCTGCCCCAGAACCTGCAGGACCAGCCACCCCAAGCTCCCAGAGCTCCGTGGGGAAGGACCTCTGCGCCAGGGGAACCTCTGTGCAATGCCCACGTAAGAAACTACAGCACTGAAGGGGTTCTGCACCTGCACAACCCAAGCTATCTTCTTCAAGTCAGTATAAAGGTCTTTACACCAGGCTGACTTATCCCCTTAGTGGACACAAAATATCAAACTTACCAAATGTACATTCCCAAACACAGGAATAAATTTTCTTGAATAAGAAAAGTTTACAGTAAAATTTACTCTATTTCTTACGGTAAGTCAGCAAGAGAAATACTAGGCAGAAAATGTGATGAAATCATTTAAAAGATCATTCTTTTAATTTTTCTTACATGATTAGGAAACCAGCCTAGGAACTAGTTTTAGTTTCCTTTTACTAGAACAGTCCACTATTCATTGTTGGTTTAGGGACAACAAAATTTTTTCTACATAACTAAAAATTAAAATATTAGTGACACTGCTCCATACACTTCTTTTTGTTGCAACATTGCAGAATTCTCTGTATTTAAAACGTAATTCACATTTGACAATCCCTAAAATCTGATTTTATAAAATTTTAAATAACTACATTGCATAGGAATTGTAAGGGGGGGGTGCGTGTATACATATCTATATCTGGCATATAGTTCCTCAGGTCCTACCTAGATGGAAAATTGTTCATTAATCATTACATCACAGAAAACGAAATAGTATTGTTATTCTTTACAGTATATTTATAAAAATAATTTTAGCAGTGCTTCGACTGCCACAGTCACAGCTCATGAAAATATTGGCACTGTAAAAACTGTAAATTATTTTCACCATGTTCAAATAAAGTACAAAACTTTTAACCCAGGGAATAGCTCTACTTCAGGGCAAATTAATATTTAAAGAAGGATTTATACTCTTTTGTTACTTCAAAGCACATGATCTCTACTACACAGAAAAAAGGTTTGCAAGGAAGTGCTACTGTTCAATCCCCCGCATTCCTCAGAATACAGACTTTGAAATATTTTCAGAGTTCAGTGAAAGATTTCACTCAATAATTGAGATTCTGTGAACAAAAGTGGTAAAACTTCAGTAGACTTTAGGATTTCAGGGTCAGGCCCAGGCTGTTTCAGCTTTTTAACATTTACGTCACTAAAAGCATATGCCACTGTATTTTTTCAATATGTAGTGTAAACCTGATAGCATATTATGTTTTCTTTGCTTCCAATTACATCATATTTCTTTTCAAAACATTCAAGTAACACTGCTCCCTATAAAAGTGTTGAGTGATAAACCAAGAAATTCACAAAAATAAATGAAAATATGAAAGTTTACTGTCATAGTAAACCACTTAATAAGATGGATTAACCCAATTTTATTTTTGAGCCCTTCAAACAATGAATAGTCTTGCAAGATACAATTGCCACTGGATGACATAACCACAAAAAAGGATAACATACTTTGGACTGTCTGACAGGTTTGGAAGATTATCTGTTCTAATGTAAACCTCTGGACAAATCTCAGCAGCAGTAAATCTAATAAACTTTACTAAGACCTTTAACTCTTTCTTGTGCTTTCATTTAACTTTTTTTTTAAAGCTTCCATGTATTTCTTCAAAATATATTTCTAATTTTACAATCCCTGGGTAACTTCCAGGATTTATTTTGTTATTAATTACCACAGTGTGTGCAAACCAACATCCCCATCTCAAATTATCAGAGCATAATGGGCAATTCCAAGTGAATGTAAGTAACACAGACATTCCAGCAAGCAGGTAAATAACCTGCCCCTGAAACAGCGCTGAAACATTAAACAGTACGCACATTTGAACACCTCTGTTAACTGCAACTCCTCTGAATTCTCTCAGTAATTTGCATTTATGGCTAAGAATAATTTTACCACAATCCGTGCTGAAGTAGTCCACTTCTCTGCAAAACCTGCCTCACTCACAGTTAATCAAGGTTAGCATTAGAAGTGTCCACTTACAGATAAAACTGATTATACTACCAGACACTGCTATAAAGACATTACCTATAAAGCTGTTTGCACACACAATGCACACAAAGACATTGTCAGAGTGGGTTTTTATTTCCCTGTAGTAATGTATTTGTCACACTCCAGGAAAAGATACATACATGGTTTAGCAACCCTTACCTTGCCCTCTGCATACCCAGATGGGTCCACCTCCTCCTCCTGTGTTTTCTGCTTTCCACAACAAGAACTAAGCAGAATATTAATAAAAGGAGTTTTGTGAAATAAGGCATCTTGCTGGAAATGGGAGCCGGGCACTCTGCACTCCAGTGACCTCCTGTAGTACAAGATCCCCCAGGCTTAAACATTGAATCAACTCTAATTCTGGTGTGGCGCGTTGGTCGGCGATCAGTGTCAGAAACGCTGCGCTCCCGGCGTGATGCATTCCACAGGCTTTCAAGGGGCTTCGCACTCAGAGCTTTTCCCTCATCACCGCTAAATGATTGGCCATTACTCACCAAGTTTGCCTCACTAAACATTTCCACTGGGTCCTAAAGGATACTTACTAAAGCCATTATATAAAAACCTGCAATTCTGCATGCCGGCTTTTTGCTCAATCCCCTAATCTCAGCGCTATCCTCCTGCCAGACTGCAAAACCAGGCTGTCCCTTTTCATTAGGCTTTCTACATTTTTTGATCCTCTGTATGGCATCTTTTTCAACTGGTAACTGCCTGTGCCGCGTTTCAGGCATGTATCTCATTGTAATATGAGTGGATTTTAATGGATTTAGGGCAGGTGAAGTTTTATTTTCTGTCTGGCTCTTCATGCTGTTGAAGACGGAACATGAGCTACGTCCCCTGAAAATGCTGACTTTATTTACAGTTAACTTCAAAGGAAAATTAAAACAGTAACTCCCAATCTATACATGCAATTGCATTCACATAAACCAAGTCACCTTTTTTTTTTTTTTCAAATAGTTATTTGCACAATCAGGCATTTTAACTTTTATCAAAGAAGATCAAAACTAAAATTAAAAGATACAAAGCAGCTATTTCTTTAATCACAAGGAAGAGGCTGTTTCCAAAATCCATTCAAGGCCTATTTCCTCAGAGCCTGGTCACAGGGCAATGCTGATTTGGCCTCTCTGCGGAACACCGGGCTGTGTTAACAACAGCCGGTGTGTGGTACTCACAGGAGGGCAGAAGTCTGCTTGGCACAGCAGGGATTCTGCAGGAAAAGCAGAGCACATTCAGAGCAAACGCTCCAGAGCAGCAAGCAACTCAAAATCCAGCAGAATGTCTAGTGGGTCATACCTCTTCCAGAACTCTCTTCCGTGAGCCCATGTTTGCAGTACTTGAATTGAACAGGGATTCAAGCACCACACAACAAGGAAACACAGTACTTCTATTTTAGAGGCTACAGGACCTAAACAGGTTTTTTAGGGTTTTGCTGTGTGATTTTAGGGGGGAATTTGTGTAGTGGTTTCTGCTTGTTTTTATTTAATTTCTAATGAAATAGACAAATCAGGTTAAAAGATGTTAATATATTGACATCAAATTAGCCTGCAGCACAAAGTGTAACTGCTGAACAAATATAGACTTTTGTCTGAACTTCTCACAGAAATTATTTTTTCACCTTTGCTCCCTTATACCTGCAAACAAGATTACCAACAATACAGAGAAACTCTAAAAGACTCAGATTTAGGGGTTTTTATATATTTACACATCCCCCTTAGACGCAAAATGGGCTTTCCTTATTTTGGAAGTTGTTATAGCTACTTTAGTGTTGCAAAACAGTAATATATAGTATAGTTGACAAAATTTAGGAAAGCTCTAGGTAGCTTGATAAATACTTGCTGAAAAACAGGATGAGAATCTCACTTAAGTCATTGGTATTGATGCCTTAGGTTTTAACTTTCATATTTTTCAAATCCTATACTGCCTGGTGTGTAACTCTGAAGTTTCCTGTAGCCTGTTAACTTCTGCTCTCTCATGCTAGGTAGACATAACAAAGCCTCTCCAGCCCTGCTCTCCAAGGACACTCAGACTGTCCTAGGCCGAAAAAGTATAAACCAGAAGCCTCTAAAGGGGGGGTAGGCTTGGGGAAATTACATCATTAACTGAAGCTTTAATTGGAGAATTAGCCCTGACATGCAAATGAACCAAACCTATAAAAGTGTGAAGAACTCGTGACCTGTTGTCCATCTTGGGGGGTCCATCTTGGCAGCAGCCTCTGGCTCCCCAGGGTGTACCTCTGAAGGCCCTTCAAATAAATACCTACCTTTATTCCCTTACTCCTGTCTACCTGTCTAGTCTCAAATGTTTTTAGGTAGCCACTTCAGGCATCACTACCATGTTTGACAGCAACAAAATGAAAGCTAGCTAAATTTCCTTGTCTATGAAATAAACATGCTGAACAATAATTTGAACAGTAATAATACAAGAGGAAGATTATCCCACCCATTGCTGTCTTCTACTTCAGTATTTAAACAGTCACAGATGAAACTTCTCAAAACCCTAACAATTGTAGGCCTACTGCTTGTACATGCTTTTTCACAGTATTCATGAATATTACCAGGGACTTTTAAAATAAACTTATTATAAGAAGATCTCTGGGTCCAAAGTATTGATTTTAGGTTAAAAAAAAAAAAAGAACGCATTAAAAAAAGCCCCGAAAGTAACAAAGGAAAAAACCAACCAACCAAAAGAAACCCCCACACAAAAACCCAACCAACCAAAAAAAACCCCAGACAAACAAGAAACCAACTGCCATGTGATATGTGAAACATATCCAAAGACTGGCTTGAAACTTTATTACTAGCAGGGTTGTAATAAATATTTCTCTTAAGCATGTTCATATATATGAGAATTTAAGTATAATAAGGTTTAAATTTTCTTTAGTAAATAAAACTACATATGAAACATTCAGTTCAACACATTATGTATATTTCTGGTATAATTAAAAGACAATAGCTCTGGGTAAATAATTATATTACATATTTATAACTATTGCAAGAATAGACATGTTTCGTATAATCTTCAAATTTTAAAAACAAGATATACAATTGAAAGTACTAGAAGAGGACATTCAAATCTTTCAAAAGGTTATCCAATCTTTGTTCCGAAAAATAAAAATCAAAATAATGCAAGTAGTTTTCTGGCACCTACTTTCCTCCCATACTCTTTTCCCCCTTCCACACACACAAAGCAGCATCACAACCAATTTGTATGTGTTTTCCCTCTGGAAATGTGTCATGGCAAACTAAAGTGGTTACAAAATTGTATTCCCTCTAAATTAGGAGTTCATCAGACACAAACACATAGTAGTGTTTCATTTTATAATCCCCTCTCCAATGTCAAATCTCATACTAACTTAGGGTACTTAGATGGGTGTTTATGCCCCCGTAAAAAACTTAATCAACCACTTCTTAAAAATTGTCTTTTTCTAGTTTATAAATGACACAAATTTAGTCCCATTCCACATGCCTTAATGTTACTACTCCACTGCACTGTTTCTCCAAGTATCTAGCGGGCACTCAATTAAAACTTCTAGCTGCATGTCCAACTTTGCTTTTCTTACAAGTAATGTATCCGTAGGTACATTAACATTCATAAGGATTTAAGCGTAAATACAAAAGTAACCTTTGTAAACAGTTTCCATGTCATAGCCAATACAGAATGTTCAGTGAAGCATTCAAGTCACTGCTGTTAGGACAAACCACCTTACAACTCAAATATATACTCGTTAGCCAAACATATTCTACGAAATATGAGAGCTGCCAGCGCAAAGGTCAGCAGGACGATGAGCACAGTTGAGCCCGTGTGGTTCGTGTTGACCCTCGGCTGCTGTGCCCGGTTGAAGTCGGTTGAAGTCGGGGCCCGTCTCTGGCTCTGCTGCTGCGCACGGCGCTGCCGAGGACTCATCGAGGTGGTGGTAGTGGACACAGCTGGAGTACGCTCCTGGCCAGCCACTGCACTGCTGTTCTGAGTTTCAGACTGGAAAAGAAATGTTGGGAGTTGTGAGACAATACAGCACATAAGATTAGCAAGAGATAAAATCATAAGGACTAAAATGTACTCTTCAGATAACTGTTAATACATGTCACTAATAATTACAAGATTGTTATAGCTGAAAATTAGCAGTCCTATGGACAAGAAAAGGCTGAAGGAATTCTGTCAAACCATATTTGTGTTAAAGAGATTTCAAATATCTTTGTCTATGATTTGTTTTAACTCTTTGCTGCTCACGAAATCTTTAATAATCCTCCAGATAGTTAAATCTCTGAGGATTTGCAATGTCACCTATACTGAAGGGGAAACAAGTTGGGGAAGCCAAAGGAAGGATGGAGAGAAGTCCAAGTACTGTAATTAAGCAATGCTGCAGTGCTTCCTTTGGACAGCTGGGTTCAGAAGTCTGTTCTCATCACCACCACCACCACTGAAAAAAAAAAATCACAACAGAAGTCCTAACCACAAACCACCTACGTGATACCAGCAGGCGTTCCCAAGCACAGCACGTGTGCAGGCACTTATCTATTGCCCTCTACTGGTCAAATTCGGTGTGACATTACAAGTACTAAAAAAGAAACTTCAGCGAATCATGTTCTCCTCACGAGAGTTTTACACTGAAGAAAACAAGTTTCAATCTTATGAACTAGAAAATATGACATCTGATCTTCCACCAGTCTAATCCTTCTTGCAAGACTAAAAAGCTCAAACTTCCGACATTTAATATCAAAAATAGTGATACAGGACAGTCATAAGAAATAAGCATTTGACAAGGTTCAACTTTGAAGTGTTTAAAAAAAAAAAAAGAAGCTCTGAGAAAAAATCGCAGATTTTAAAATTTTTAAGTCTTATTTTCAGTCCTCAGAACAGTTTTCTGGTATTCCTATTTAAAGCAACTTGCAGCTATTTTCCAGAGTTAGCTTTCTCCCCCTTTCCTTCTAAAAGATTATCATTACAGCAGGTAAAACTAGAACTCTGGACATTTTATATTTGTTTCCAAAGCCTTTTAATGGACACAATACCCATAACCTTAAGCACTGCTTCAGCCATCTACGATATCCATAAAAGATAACCTTTCCACACGACCAGATAGGGAATGTCCTCAACTGCGTATCAGGTTTGACAATCCACAAAACAATAAATATCACTTGGTCTGTGTGTGGACAAATTTTCACCTCGTCAGTGATTTGTCTAGCCCAGGGAAGAGGCTTTCCATTCCTACCTCCTCATCATTATTATTTCCCACTGTTTATCAGTGGCAAGGAAGTACTTACGCAATTACTTGCCACATTTGACAACTTGCCTGTTTACACAGGTGTCTTGCCTAAATAAGCAAAGCAGCTTGGGTAGCTTCAAAGAAAAATGTTTTTAAAAGACACATTTTATCAGCAGAGACAGCCACTAACACCCCAAGCAGCCTGTCATGATTTCCAGTACACTGCAAAAAAAATAAATTGCTTCACACTGAACTCACTTGAAAGCTCCTCATGCCAAGGAAAATAAAGACTTAGGGAAGCCAAGTCTTTGAAAAATGAAATTCCTAGACTCATCTACATTCCCATCATCCAGAAGGTGAGGGGGACAAAAGTGAATTCAGGACACAAGAACTACCAATTCAAGTAGGCAGTGTTTTTCTTCTTCTAATAGTTTTTAAAGAAATTTTAAAAATCTATAAATATTCCTAGTCCATCTTACTAACAAAAGTACCTAGCACTGGCTGTCCCACACATCTTCTCATCACTGCAAAACTTTAATAATAAAACAGAAAGGCCCTGTTCTGAACAGAACAAGCTGTCATACACTGACATGAACAGATCTGTGATTCAAGAGAAATCTCACTGAGAATTTCAAGGTTTTAAGCTATTTTTCTGAGGAAATTATAGATGGATTGGGGTGGCAGCAGACCAACAGCTTCACCCAAAGCTCAGCTAATGCACCACCTTGAGATTCTCAATCAGTGGCCAACTATTACCAGACATGCAGAAGAAAGATAAGAAATGAGTGATTATGATCCAATATAAATTTGAGTCCTGGTGCTACAGTATCTTAAATGACAGATAGATAGATAGATTTTTTTTTTGTTTGAAGACTAAATTGTTAAGAATCCTAAAAGTGGCAGATGCGCTGTACTAGCAAAAAAAATCAAAATCATCTTGTCTTCACCCTAATGGCAAGTCTTTAAACTTTTCATAAGCAAACATTACAAGTTTTTTAGACTAACACAAAACCTCACATAACACAAGTTCCATTAATTATTTCTGCCAAATCATGGTTTTTGTCAAACCACACTGGAAATATGGATGAGGGCTTAACAGACTAAAAATAGAAATATTTAATAATAGTTACATTGTAGTCACCTTTAGCAGCTGATCTTATCTTTACAGACATTTAATACACACATGTAATATTATTACATACTATTTATATTACTACATGTCATATTATTTCTGAAACTTCTGAAACTGTTTGGACTGATAGAAAACTTTGCTCCAAGGACATCTGATTAATTATTTGATGAATAAGCTATTTCAGTAAAATACACTTATATCAGAGTTAACAAAAACTTGTATCGTCTAACAAAATGCAAGTAAGGAAATTTGCAACATGTTTAGTCTACTGAAGAATGGTGAAATTCATTGCATCCTTTATATCTCCAGGCCATTATTTAAAAAAATTTTATCAGAATACTAGAAGGATTAAATAATCATCTTAGAAGGGATGTTTTAAAAATACAGCAAACTCTAGGAACACAGAACCATATAAATCGTCTGGGTTACTGAAGTCTCTTTCACTTATACTAATGATCTGGGGACAGATGCAGATATCAGGATAGGTGAAATACTTGTTTGTTTGTGTGACTTCCAACTGAAGAAAAGCCAAAGTTTGACACAGCATGGCTTAATGGCTAATATGAAAAACATCTATTTTTTAATGAATCAAAGTTGGGACAAGTATTGTCAATTGCCAAGACATTTAAAATTGTTGCTGTAGTATTACAAAACTAAGACACCCCTTAACAGAGATAAAGGGAAACACTTTTTACCAATATATCATTCAGAACTTATGATTAAAGATAAGGGCTTCTATAAATCTCATGCATCAGAACACAGCCTCATTTTTTGACAGAAACCTCCTTCATCAGCTCAAGAGTAGCTGGCTTCAGTTACACTGTTTATTGGCCCTCATAATGCTTCATCCAGCCACTACTATCAGTGCAGCTCACTACTATAGGATATTGTTTACTAACAGGTGTACTGAGGCTTAATGTATTCCCAGCTTATCAGAAAACAGCCTAACCACAATTTTTACCTTGTTCCTTGATAAAGCTTATCAAGCATCAACTTTATTCATTAGCTATAAGCCCCAAGGTGGGACATCATTCCATATTAATACACCAAATGTATTGCTACAGATTCGGTGGGAGTTCAGACACCCATAATCCACATGGATTTAGTCAGCGCAATCAGGGGGGAAGACAGAGAAATGCAGCCTACCAGCCTCTGCTGCTGAGTAAACTGCAGTACTCTCCAGTGTCCACCAAAGAGTCCCACAGACTGTGATCAGAGTTTTGGTACCAAAATTTAGGTGACCACTGGACCTGAGTCCAACCCAAGTCAAACCTGAGTATCTATAATATATTCCTTCAAAAACATTGTTTTGCTCAGATGTGGAAGGATCTCACCTTAATACTAAGGGCAATTACTTTTATCAAGCCAACTTTCAGTAGTACCTTGCCTGCAATTTGAATACTGAAACAAGAATAATGTACCACTACTTTGGCCTGAGCAGACAGCAACTACAAATCAAAAGAAAAAAAAAAAAAGAAAAAAAAATATTGTCAGAAGTAGTCCAGAGGTGTTCTCTGCGCTGGGTTTAGACTCCTCAGACGTACTGTGTCGCGTAATGCCTTGGACAGCCTGGTGTTTTACTCTTATTAATGCCTAAAGACGGTTCTTTGCAGCTCTGTATCCTTTTATACAGGTTGCTGTGGAAGCATTTTCCAGAGTAGTGTTGTTCCTTTTCTTGTTCTCATGCTGTTGTACTCGTTGCCTTGCACCTGGCAAACCTCAATAAAGTTGTTGTGACAAGTTCTCTTGGGAAGCAGCTCTCACTGGCATGAGAGCCAACCCCTTCCCCTTCTTCTTCTTCCTTGAAAAATAAGCTGTTTAAAGCCTTGATAAATGTTTAATAATACAGGCACATAAAACTTAGCAGCCAACGTGCAACATCTGCACCAGTGTTGCACATTCCAGTCATTACTAACAGGGCTGTGAATGGGAACAACCACAGCTGGTGTGGCAAAAAGACGAGAGAAGGTGGGGAGGAAGGGAAGTGACCTGGAAGACATGGTCATGTAGGGGAAGCACGAAAGTCAAGAACTCTGAGTGCACCTCTCCCACAGCATAGACAAACACATCCATGAGGCAACTACACAGCATGTATCTTCAAAGGGCAAGAATCTGTAAGACTGAAGTACTGAGTAACACAATGACAGCCAAAATATAAACAGCGGTTTCAAACTGAGTTTTGAAATCGGAAAAACACATGCTTAACTGAAACACTGTAAGTCTTGGTCCTTCTTTAGTCAGTGGGCATACAATCCTTTCCCTAAGTGAAAGCTGACAGAAGGGAGAGCTAACTGAAAATATATTTTCTTCTGATGGAATGAAAAATTCTCTCTTCAGGAATAAGGGCCCCCACAGAACAAAGGAATGGACACAAAGTGATGCCATGCCAGAGACACGTTTCAGTGTGCTCTTCATACAAGAATTATGTTAAGCCTGTCCCAGAAAGGACATCACTGTGCTCACAAATATATTGCCATTAATACATTTTAAAAATCCCTGTCCTTTATACTTAAAGGTATAAAACATTATGGAATGGAGAACTGTTGCTGGAGAGAACAAACATGAAGCAGTCGCACAGTAAAACACAGTCTAGAGATTCCTTCACCTTCACGTAGGGGTGAGCCTTTCCTTAGCACCTATTTACCATTGTGTCTTTAATGTAAAGACTGGTTACAACTGTTCTAGGAGCAAAAGAAAGGTAACACTCCATTTTTTCTGCATGATTACTTCTAGTATTCACCTCTGTATTGTTTAGAAAGACAAAAGGTCCCATGGCTTCAGAGTGAGACACATTAATCTACTGTACCAGAAGGAATTACACAAACTAATACAAGAATTCAGCACTGGGCCTACCTCTCCCCTTTATACTCTTTTCAAAGAGAGTAAACCCAGCAAATTTTCTACAATAGCTTTTAATTAAACACACATTGTAGAGTACATGGCAAACATTTATTTTATCCACGAAGAGAGAATAATATGTTTTGGTGCTGCCTACATCTAACACAACTTAATAAGGCAGACTTAATCAGGTCTTTACATAACAAGAACTCAATAAACAGATTTTACACATGTAAGAAACCCAGCTGAGTAGAAAAGATCTGAGGTTAGCATGGGTAGTCTTTCACACATCTAAACAGAACAAGGCCCAGAGTGCCCTACTTTGAAAAGATTTCTATTAACTTTCACATGAATAAGAACACAAAAATAGCAAGCTCAAATTCCTTAAAATAGTCTTTCCTGTTACACATTTCTTTCTTCCACTTTGTGTCTGTTTTCCCTACTGAATGGCTCCAGATAATTCCTAACACTCAAAATGTGACAGCTCAGAAACACAGGTGTTGGTTCAAACTAAAACTAAAAATCCCGAATATTAATTCCCTAAAACATGAACCTGCTTATCATTTACAGTTAATCATATATAAAAATATTTTACATGCATTTATATGTTTAAAGGTCTGATTTCCCATGGGCCTGTTCTTCTGGAAATTAAATTTATCATTAATTATTAAATCAGTATAATTGATAAAACCAGTTTTCTTAAAAGTGTGATTAATTTTAAAAAGTTTCTCTCCTCAAGAAAACACCAGCAATGCCTTGGTATGTCAGCTCTTTCTACTATATTAGCCAGGATTTGTAACAAGAAGAATAAAATAAAATGGTTTATTAAATCCTGAACAATCTGGAAAAATTCTTCTTGTGGAGAAAAAAAGTATGCTATTAGCATGTTTATATTTCTACGTAGCTTGAAAATATGTTTCAAACACACAACAGATGTTCTGACGTTATTTGACATGTTTTAGGTTTTTTAACCAATCTGCAGCCCCATCCTCTCTAAAAAAGGCAGCTTAGCTGGGATTTGCCTGCAATTTATCAGTGAATTTAGATTGCATTTGCAACAGTTCTATCAGCAGCTGCCTTGGCCCATCACCAGACCTCAGTCACTTCTGAAACCTTTATGTAAGCCCTACACCTAGCAGTTTTAAAACATAAGTGTCATACTTCAAATGGTAAGAATATTTTAGAGTTACTTAAGACGTTATAAAAGGCAGGGAGATAGTATTGATTAATATTTAAAAGCTACAGGTTATCACTGAAACATTTTTTGCCTCTGGCTAAGAATTCTGTTGAAAAAAACCCATGCTACATTATGCAGATGGTAAATTGTAGTGCTTCAGACACCATAAAATTTTAATCAACACTTAATGTAATTAAAGGAAACATTGGGAAGAAGAACTGCTAAAAGAACTTTATTTGTTGTTTTAAGGGAAGGAAGTGAAAGCAGAGATTGCTATTTCTAAAAGTTATTCAGCACACTATTTGCTAATAGATTTTATATAAAAGTATGCAAGAGTTCCAGAATAAATATGTGAACTACATACTCTTAATCAGGACTCAGCTTAAGAGAACCAATTTCATGTTCAGACTATGCCCAATAAAGCTCAAAGATGGACCATACCGTCGCACTTGTTGGATCTGGGAATGCTCTAGCTGCACCATCCTGCTGAGGCTCACATGAAGCAGCAGAGTGGTTCAGTCCTGATGCGTTTGAGGGTCCAGCCTCAGACCTCCTGGATGAATTGACCTCTGCCTACAAGAAGCACATATGTACACTTCACAGACAAGATCAAAGTTGCTCCAAAAAGATCTGGCTTATTGTGGAATGTGTATTTTATTGTAGAGAATATGAGGCTTACCAAAATGTAATAATCAGATGTGCCAGTTGCATCTCAATCACACAGCAATACGTTAAAGAAATTTTCATTCTTTAAAAAAGTCTGCAAATGTGCAGTTTAAAAAACAATTTTGAAGTTTGTTTGCACGTAAAAACAAATACAACATTCAAAAAAAGCACAGATGTAGAGAGCAAAAAATAAAATTCTTTAGAAGATCCAGGACATTATGTCAGAATAACACCATTTTTAAAACTTGTGTTTTGCATGTCCTTAAGACAATGCTGACCTACTGTTGATACAAGTGAAGTAGCACAGCCTGTTCCCCCACAAGACTAAGGAGCGTCTTGTGAGTGCTAATGTAATGTGGCTATACTGGTTTCAGTACCAAAGTTGCCTCACAGACAGAGTGGGCATATATGCATGACACTACATTGGGTAGTATATGCATACCAATATTCAGTATTTAAATTTCAGCACAGAGTAAAACAAAAAATGTATCTTATGATACTGCTTTCGTATACATTTACAAAATGTCTACTAGGCATTATTTCCCAGAATTTAGGTTTCATGCCTAGGAAATCTGAGACAAGAAATCAGTAGTATCATGTAGGAGAACACAAACCCTAGTATACATGCTAGCAATAATCTCTTGGGAATGGAAAAGTATGTACCATTATAGTGCTGAACTGAAATACTTTTAAAATTGACACATTTCAAATAAAAAAAGAAGTCATGACCAGACCAATTTTTATCAGTAAGCAAGTCACCTCCCAAGTCATGTGTCTAGATCCCAATTTATTACAAGGACGACAACTTCAAATCTAGTAACTGTCTTCAAATGCAGATATAAGTAGTGGTGGTAGTAGTAGCAAGAAATACAAACGGTGTATTAGAAAACAACCAGTTATGGTGACAACAAACTGATAAGATCACAGTATAATATTCTTTCATTATACTATTTAGTGTGAGGAAATTAAGTTCTCTCTTTCTTGATGTGTATTACCTCAAGAGAATCCAAGAAATATGGCACCGAAACAATCTGGAGATGGATTTAACATTTGAAAATTTAGAAGCTGACAACACTGCTTTCCCCTTGCATTTGACTATTATGAACAGTAATATCAGACAGGAAAAGTTATGATTCAAAAATGGATCATCAACAAAGCAACACAGAATTATGAAAAATTTAGACTGGAATAGACCTCTAGATGTCCCTGGACCAACTCTCTCTAGAGTCATGTCCAGACAAGTTTTGAGCATCTCCAAAGCTGGGGATTCCACAGCCTGTCTGGGTAGTCTGCTCCAGCAATTTGAAAACGCTTCTTTCCTACATTCAATCATAAGTTCCCTGGAACCTGTGAGTACTGATTTTCATACTCTTCCTTTTTCCAAGATGAGCTTATTTAACCTTTACTGTTAATCTCTATAAAGGACTACAAAATGTGCATATGATTTACTTTAGTTTATGAAAGTACTAAGTCTAGTATCTAGACTGAAGTCAGACTAACATTCAAAAGATGACCAACATATTTAAACATAATAATGATGGTGAGCAGAGAATTAATTTTACTGCAAAATATGCTTTGTAACGGCAACATGAAGGTAAACTATACTGTTTTACAGTGATACATATGCTATCAGTAATTTCTTTTTCTTTCCTTTTTTAAGCAAAATGGAATTTCTGTTATATAACACCTAAAATGCAGAAAAAATTTTGGAAGTCAATATAAAACTAATACAAAATATAATTTTCTATTAAAACAGACAGGAACAAAGGTGGATGTTCACAGAAGCAGGAAAACCGTAATGAGAAAGTGTGTTGGATTTTTTTTCCCTCCTGAATTTCATATTCCTATCTCAATACCACACATGGGGCTTTTTTTTAAATTACCACTTTGTTTAAAGCTGGTAAGAAACACAATAATCCTGGGATCACCTACACAAAGTTAGGAAATCTCTTCTTTAAGGATGAAGCTAATGCAGAGTTTGCTAGTATGTTTGCTAGTAGAGAGACTCTCTCACATTATACACTCAATCAGCAATCTGATGTTAAATCTTACCCCATAAATTGACATGGAATATATCCAAATGATTGAAAACTTCTGTATTTCCTGCTAGTAATTCATACTATTAGTTTATTACAAACACATCAATTGAACACCTCAGCCTAACATCAAACAGATAAGAAAGTCAAGCAAAGCAGAGAAGCAGGAAGCTTAAAAAACCCCAACCCCTAAAATTTGATTTGAGATGGGAAGAAGGATGCAATCAGAGGACAGAACTGTTTTACCTTACTAAAAAAACCCCACAACGGATTGTAAAAGGCTGTAGAAACCTAAGACTTTTGTTCATTTTTTCCCTGACAAGTGCTTGTTCTTAGGAGGTGGTGTCAAGCATATAGGTACATGGAAAGCACCAATGTTCTTTAAAGACTGATGTCCCTAAGTCTTTCATTTTAAATCTGAAAAAGGTATGAAATGTAAGCTACGAATTTTCTCTCACAGAAGAAGCCCAAATAAAAACATACTCTGATATTTCTAGAATTTCTCTGATGAAGATTAGCAGTTCTTAAGTAAAAATCAATCCTACAATTTTAAACCCTTATATATTTTTAAAAAGCCAGGAAAAAGCAGTCCATTGCTTCTCCAAGTAGCTCAGCTTTAGAACTCTGTCCCTCTATCTCATCTTTGTAAAATACTTGGAGATGTTTTTATCATAAGCGTTATGGCATGAGAACATGCATGTCCTGCAAAATTGGCAGGGATGCTCAGAAGACGACCATCTTTGCTTTCATGGCACACAAAAAAAGTAAAAGTAGCCTTTAGGACAGCGTTAGAAGAACATGGGTGACAAAAGAGGACATATTGCCAGCCTTGGCCTTAGTGAGGATGTGCTCTGCACTAATGCCGCATTGTCATAAAATAACTGTAGCTCCCTGCCCTCATGCACAGTAGTCTTCCTCCGTGGCTGACTTAAGAGTTTAGTGGTAAACCCAGTGAAAAACAACACTGTGCATGCAAGACATGCAATTCTCTAAGGAATGTATTTGTCTAAACAAACCTTGCTTTCACTGAAACACAAGCTAGAGAACACATTTTTCGGTCACAGCAACTTCCATACCAGAGTTCAACTTTCAGTATCTTCAGATAGTAGCAGAGTAGTTCAAAAGAATTTGCAACCATTTTTCAGTAGTAATATGTTTTATTCCTTCCATAAGCCAAAAGGGGAAAAAAAAAAAAATCACAAAGGTAAAAAATTTAGGTTAGCTCTGCCCAAACTTTCCTAGAACTTTCATGATAAGACTAATTCTGGAGAATTCAATCAAGTTATTAGTGTCTGAAAATAGGGAAGTAAAAGGTAGTTTTTACCACACTGGTCACCACTAGAATTAAAATTAACCAATCAATGCTTGAGATGCACAACTTATTAACTAGCAAATTTCAAGAGATCCACTCTTATTTTTCTCTTTCAGACTATACCAAGAAAACAGGCTTCCAAATAGCCATAGATGAAGGTTTTCTGAAATTATGAATGTTTCTGCGATTTACAAGTTTTTCCTCAGTATTTTTTTTCTAATTTTATACAAGAGAGGTAAAAGTTTAAACAGTGACTTCACCTTGAAGCTAATTTGCCTGGCAAGTTCTTTAGCCTCCTTGTCTGCCTGGCTTGACACGCTTCCAGATGTCAGTGGTAAGAGGGCTGTCTTCATAGACGTGCCACACATTTCACAACAGAAGTCTTGTGACCTGCCCACAAATGACAGAATAGCATGTTCTCAGTGTTCCTGTGTGCTTGTTTAAACAAACTTTTTGCAGAACAATCCATACAAAGTCAAGTGGTGGCAAGGCCAGTAGCTTAGAAACACTTCCCTCTGCCTCAAATCACATTATCTTGAAAAAATATGTTGACAATTATCTATATTACTAACACAAATTCTCTCATGTCATTTAGGAAAGTATTAACAACTGACTTACATAACACGATTATTTATACTTTATTAATAATTTCTTACAATTAAAAAACCTATTTTATATCTGCAGCAAATAAAAATGATAAGTGATAAAGATTTAACTATTATTACAAATGTTATACTGGACCCAGGAGCTTGCACCTCCAATCCAGGAATTTCGGTTTCTAGGAAAACCTTACCTTCCCTCTCTTGCACACATCATCGGTATATGGGGCACACTGCAGGCAGCTCTCCAGGCCAGTGAGGAACCGTAGAGCCTTGACAGCACAGTATCAAGACCAACCTGTCCCACTGACTCACTCCTGTTACTGAATGCCACTGAGAAGAGTCTGGTTCTGCCTTCTTTACAGCCTCCTTTCAGATATTAGTACACATAGATATAATCCCCTGAACCTTCTCTTCTCCAGGCTGAACACTCCCAGCTCTTTCACTATCTCCCTGTATGAAACATGTTCCAGCCCTCAATCACCTTTGTGGCACTGCACTGAATTAGCTCCAGGAAGTCCTTATCTTTCTTGTACCCTGACCTGGCCACAGCCCCGACCTGAACCCAGCACTCCTGGTGTCTCACCAGTGCTGAGTACTGAAGTAGGATCACTTCCCTTGACCGCCTGGCAATGCTTCTCCTCATGCTACCCAGGACACCATCAGCCTTCTTTGCTGCAAGGGCATCCTGCTCCCTCATGATCAGTTTGGTCTCCACCAGAACCTTCCCTTCCAAGCTCCCTTCCAGATAATCAGCTGGTGTTATTCCTCTCCAGGGGCAGGACTTTTCTCTGACATTCCTCCAGCCCGCTGAGGCTCCTCTGAATGGCAGCACAACCTTCTGGCATATCAGCTACTCTGCTCTGTTCACCTGCAAACTTGCTGAGGGTGCACCTCGTCCCAGCATCCAGGTTGTTAATGCCACTAATGACACTGAATAGCACTGGCCCCAGTAATGACACCGGGAATACACCAGTAGTGACCAGCCTGCAGTTGGATATTGTGTTAGTTATCACAGTCCTTTGAGCCAGGCAGCTCAGCCAGTTCTTAATCCACCTTACTGTCCCCACCTACCTAGGCTGTACTTCATGACTGAGGATAAGGGAAAGAACACCAAAAGCCTTGATAAAGTCCCTATAAACAACACCCACTGCTTTCCATTTGTCCACTAAGCTAATAATTTCATCATAGTAACCTCATCTTAAGCTAATTTCCTGGAGATCATTTAGAAGCAGTTGCTTCAGAATTTTGTCATTATTTCATTATTATTATTATGTACTTAAGGGCAAAGATACATTATTGTCTTGGTTGTTTTCTCCCCCACTTACTATCAATTCCATCATACCCACTTTCCCTCCATGCTGCAATTAGTACCGGATCACAATGTTAATTACATCTCCAAGCCTGAATTTCCGACAAACCTCTAATATGACCACACAATGCTGGAAAGAACAGAGCCCTCTCAAAAGTATTTTGTTTGACTGCAAGTTCCAAGTTTGCACAATATTCAGAGAAAAAAAACCAACTACATATGCAAGGCATCAAACTTGTTTTATATTTGGAATAAATGCAAGATAATAGACTGAAGTACCTTATTTTCTACTCAATGCATTACTCTAAAAGTGAGTGAATACATATGTACCTACAGTAACAAACTTAGCACTTACTTCTTTGCAAGAGCTCTTCTTTCTTCTGGTGTGTAATCTAGAGATCCTATTGCTCCTTCACCTTTGGTTGGCATAAAACCAATGATGGCTAATAAAGCTGTTCTTACTAAAATGGGAAAACAGAGCTATAAACAAGGTGGCAGAAACAACAGTCATGTAATCTCATTCCACACTCATAAAAGTTGCAGCTCTGACTGCAAAACTTCATTCTGCCAAGTCAATTTCATACAAGCAGCTCTGGTTTGGTGGTTTTTTTTTGGTACACTGCAAGGCTTTCTTAGTTTTGTTTTAACATCATATTGTAAATAAAGAGAAGGCCATCAGCGAACAGAGAAGAAAAAATCAATTGTAACAAAAATGTTCCAACAAGAAGAGTGTTCCATACTTTAAAAATGATCAAAAAAAGGTAAGGCAGAACTGGCATATAAAGGGGAGGGGGACAGGGAGGGGAGGGAAGGCAGGGGGAGAAGAAGAAGGTAAGAAGGTTCACAGGGAATTCTTTTTGTGTGTGCTTTCTATTAGACATTAATTCTGCACTTTACCGTATACATGCTCAGTGTTTTTCTTTTATGTAAAGTATCACAGAGTTTGTTCCTTTTATGTCATCATAATAGGGGAAGGAGCTCACTTAAAATATTAATAACTGCTTGTAACAGAATTGTCATCTAAAGCATCTCTCTTGACAACATCTATACTTGGATTTTGTTTTAGAGAAGTAATGAAATTTTAGAATTCACTTTGCTAATAGATTTAGTAAACAAATACCACATCAAAAATAAGTACCACAGAAAAGAGACAGGTATTTACAACTCCTATTTAGAAACACAGCATTTTCTGTGCTTTTAAAAAACGTAAGAGACCTAACAAAAGTTGAAGAGTGGTCTGCTAGAAAACTCCTAAGATCTTACCAACATATTTTAAAAGTGAAACTGATATGTCAAGAAATAATTGATATATTGTACTCAGCAAAACTAAAATTACTTTAACACAAGCATATTGCCTTGGATGAACTGTGCCAACTCTCAATTTCTGTGATAATAGTGTTTTAAAAAATAGAGCAGATTCAGTTATTCTGAACTCAGACCACATTATCTTTCCTCTTAGTGCTCAGAACCACACCATTAGACTTGAAAACTCCCCTCTATTAATATTCAAGCTGGCTTTAGTGATCATACAAAAACAGGGCAAAGTAATAGCATTTATTTTCATAAGAACAATTTAAATATCCACAAAGAATATTCTAACAGTCTGAGAATTCTTAATGCTTATGCATCCAAGTAAAGTAGAGCTTACCATCACCCCTCAGTTTCTCAACCCTGGCTTTTACTTAATATCATTTCCAAATCCATCTATTTTGCTCTTTCATAACCTTACATTTGACAAATTCCCCCACAATTTTACACCCCCAAAATCTGTCTCCTTTTCCACTATAAATATTCTTCATGAGATTTTTTTAGTTTAAGAAACAAGTAGTTTGACAGGGGTAACATTTTCCAAATAATTGTTACTTACTACTCCACGAAGGCTGCCATGTTTCAGGATGATGCCCTGAGATGCTTAAACAAATTTTCTTCCCCACTTCAAACCTGCCATTTGCCTTCAAAGGAAGAAGGAGGATACAAAAAAACATGCTAGAAGTTAACCCTTGAGTTTTGGTAAAAGTTGTAAAAATCATGATCAAAAGAATTCCATATGCAAACAATATGTGACAACTGTATTACTGCCACCTCACAAAATTGGCATTCAGCTTGCTGAACACAGAACTCTGTCATCTGACTCTATTAGTGCATTAAGAAAACCTTCTACAAAACTATGCACAAAGGAAGGCCTTTGCCCCAAACTACAGGTCTGCCTTCCTACATCTGTGCAATGTTTTCAACAGAAACCCAGCGGGCCCATGAGGAGAACAAAATGTTAGACAATCACATCAGCAATGTGATTTCTCCCGAAGGAAAAAACTTCAATTTATTAGGCATAAAGCTTCATGCAATTAGAGATTACCAAAATCATCTTGGAAGATTTTGGATCTTCAGTTATACTGTACTATGCAACCTTTCTTACAAAAACAACATTATGTTAAATGCCAAGAATCTCCCTCTCTCTCCACCTATGATAAAATTGATGACATGAAAATGAAAAACTAGTAAGCATGCTTACTTACCGTCAGCAAAATAATGCTGGGTGGTTTCATGGGATATTCAGGTGGTAGCACTATTCGCCCATGATAAATCCCTCCATCAAAATCTGAATCTGGCGGGCCTCTAACAGTGAAGTGCCATTCAAAAAGATTATCCTAAAATGCCCCCATCAATCGAAGAAGTGGAACAAAAAAAAAAAAAAGGGTTTGTCACAGAAATAGACAACTCAATGCCATTTTCTTGAACAAGGACAGGCTGAAGAAACAGTGCTCAGCAGAAGTTTTAAAAAGTCAAAATCAAGTGGAGAGTTACTAGAATGCAGCACTAAGGATATAACATTATAGTTTTCTGGTAATTTTCTTACACAATAATTCGCCAAAACCCTCAAATTCATTATCCAAATTTTTTACGCTAGCTGTATAAATTATGCCAAGAGTTTTATTACCCCGCAGATGGAAAACTGAGTCAATGAAGAGAAAACTGGATCTTTGCCTCAGTTAACAAAAATCTCTGGAGAACCAAGGGGAGACCTACACCAAGAAGAACACTAATGACAGCCTCCCCAAAGCTCCTTCTGTGCCCAGGTCAACACAGGGACTTGACTCACACCCCAGAGAATTCCTATTCTTCCTCTTCCACTAACAGTTTTGAAACAGCTACTGTGCCTTATTGCACAACAGGTACACTTTGAAACAACTTCTCTTTAAACATTATTTCTTTGGGGTTTTGAGCTGGCTTTTGTGTAGCAGAACTTCTGCTGCCAATAACTTCCCAAGTATTTACAAGTAGAACAACTCCTCCTGTTAGGACAGGAGCCCAAAGGAGGCTTGTTGCCAGTGAACGAAATCCCTCAGCTAATCCTAAACACTGGTATTACAGCGTTGGGACTGCCCACCTAGTTACAATTTTTCAAGTACAGGAGATAACTGTTAAGATTTCCAGCATTTCCTTTCATCTGCCACTGTTCTCTTCCCAGTGAGACACTGTTCCAATCCAGAAGTAAGACCTTCATGTAGGTTACAAATAATAGCAAGGATTAAACCTTTCATTTCACCACAGGAAGGGGAAACAAGGTACAGATAGAAACTAGTAGACAATAAGGTATATTTTATAGCATCTAGGAACATGCATCATTACGTGAGCATGTTTAGCATGTTATACATTTCTGCAAACAGCTAAAAATCAAACCTCCCAACTGATACCACAGGACAGTGCCTTTTTTTAATTAATCCAGTGAAATTAGAAGGGTTTTCTGTTTAAGCTTCTAACCACCAGAACTTCGTTGTCCTCTCAGCCCAAAAACTTAACCGGGTGTTTAGGCAAGAAGCTACTCCTTACATGAAATCCCTCTCTCTTACAATGCATCCAGAATTCCACACATTTATGTTTTTCACAGGTTTTCTTAAATGCAAAACAGCAATCCTCAGAGATCACTTTGGGTTAAGTATTTCAGTGAGCAACTCAACAACTGAGCCCGATTTCAGGTTTGGGTACAAAAAACTTGACTTAAATATTATGTATTTACACAGTCTTGGAAAGGAGATGGGGGAATAAACACATCCATGCCATAAAACTACTCAGGTGCAATGTAAAACTATTACGTACTTTCACCAAAAACCTGGAACTACAAAACCAGTGAAGTTGAATTCTGCTGCTGATTTCCATCATAGGGAAAAAAAGAGGTTTGCTAGCACTTAAATATGTACATTTTAAATATATATGCATTTTAGAGAAGTATATATTAATTAAGAGTATATGTGAATAAAACTGCCTAACTACAAGCTCTTGCAAACATATAGAGAAACAAACCTCCAAAGGCTGTGCATGATAATGATCTGTAGGATCCTTCAGTTCCGCAGCCTCTTTCATCAAACGTTTGACAGCTGAAAAAAAAAAGGCATAAGACATGAAAATGAAGAAAATAAATTAATATGCATTGCATAGAAAAATACATAAAACATTTCTTGAAGAACTCTACTCAGCTAACTAATCTTTTCCAGCATATTCCAGCTTCTTCACTAGAGTTCATAATTCAAGACACAATATAATTACTTACGATGAATAAAACTTAAATGGGTTATACAAGCATAAAGTTATGAAAAATATGTTGCATGGTCACAGAGTTTCTCAATACTGAACACTGGGACTGAAGTAGTTTTATATTAGTAACTGCACCAGACAGGAGGAAAAACATACATATTAACAGAGTTTCAGACTACAAGATATACACGGCTAACAACCTCAATATTTTATGATACAGGACATCAAAGATGTGCATCTTTAACAACTGCTGAAAAGCTTTATCCTGATACCTCCCGTAACAATTATGTGACTACTCCCTGAGTTGTTCAAAGGGAGGTCACAGTAATACTGGACAGAAACCAACACATCACCAGTGAGAGGAGATGAAGTTTTTATTTGGTTTGGAAACACATATGCCTAGCCATAAAAATTTACCCAGGGCCTCTGCAGTTGGAACCTGCCACTGAGTGTGAATGCCCAGGTATTTTTCTATCATAACTTCAGGATAGTCATTAGTAACCTTCTCCAACCTTCTACTTCAGAAATACCAGCATCATCTGTATTTTCTGCATCTCCTTCTTCTGGCCACTTTGTAAGCTGCTACAACACTTGTACTTCCAGGTGCCCTCATGTGCACCATACATTAATGTCTAATAAAAAACTCTAACCACCCCACAGAGGAATTTTCCTTCCAGTCTACTGTGAGAAGTTCTTTTCCTCCTTCATGCTTTTGGACAGCTATAAACAATGGCTCGAAGTTTGAGAATTTCACTTCTTACAACCCAAAAAGAACAACGATTATGTGGAAATTTGCTGCCGCCAGTTACCCCAGTTATGCTGCTGCCACAGGGAAGTGTCAATTAAACAATTTACAAATCCCACCAGGTCACATCACAGGTAGCAGCATTCTGCTGAATAACAGTTTGTCTCTTTCATCTTCATTAAGGTTTACCAGTTCATTAGAGAGGAATAATAAGATAACCAGTCTGGACCAGAAAAGGCTTTGGACTCAGCATTGGCTCACAGCCAACAAGCCTGGACACTTGCCTTCAGAAGAAGAGTGGCATGCACCAGGATGAGCTAATTCAGGAGCAAACACCCCATGAAGCAAAAGGGTGACCATGAGAAAACTGAGAATATATGTAACGAAGCCTAATAAAGACAGAGCAGTCATGGACAAGGCAGACAACTGTTTCTGAGATTTCCCAGCTGAGGCACCAAGACAGGAAAGAAGAAATACAGTCTCCCATAACAGCATCATGTGCAGTCACCCATGTTCACTGCAGGAAAGCTATTAGAGCATAATACTATTCCACTCTTGGGGCATGAAACACAGCAAAATCTAATTTAGCTCTCATGTACCACAGAGATAATTTGCTTATAAGAAGTTTTCAGTATTAAGCAACCCAGGACATCTTAAAAATCTATCAGGTGACATAACTTCAGCCTTCCAGTACCTGAAGAGAGCCTACAAGAAAGATGGGAAAGGGACTTTTATAAGAGCATGCAGCAACAGGACAGGGGGAATGAGAGTAGATTTTGATTAGATATTAGGAAAAATTTCTTTCCTGTGAGGGTGGTGAGGTGCTGGAACAAATTATCCAGTGAAGTTGTGGATGCCCCATCCCTGAAAGTGTTCCAGGCCAGGTTGGATGGAGCTCTGAGCAACCCGGTATAAAGAAAGGTGCCCCTACCCATGGCAGGGGGGTTGGAAGCAGGTGATCTTTAAGGCGCTTTCCAACCCAAGCCTTTCTATTATTTCATGATTCTAAGCAGCACATGTGTATGCAGAAAGGCTGAGAACTGGGGTTGTTCAGCCTGAAGAAAAGGCTCTGGGGAGACTTTAGTGTGACCTTTCAATACCTAAAAGATGCTTGTAAGAAAGAAGAAACTTTTTACCACAGCCTGTAGTGACAAGACAAGAGCCAATGGTTTAAAACTCAAAGAGTAGGTTTAGATTGGACATATGGAAGGAATTCTCTACAGTGAGGGCAATGAGGCACTGGAACAAGTTGCCCAGAGAACAAGTTGTGGATGCCTCATCCCTGGAAGCACTGAAGGTCAAGTTGGACACGTCTTTGAGCTGCAATCTAACTGAAAGTGTCCCTGCCTGAGGCAGGGAGGCTGAACTAGAAGACCTTTAAAGATCCCTGCCAACCCAAACCATTCTGTGCTTCTCTTCCCACATTGCTGAAAAATGCCAACTGAGAGGCTGCAAAGAAAAGCCTGGAGCAATAAAGGTTCATTCTGAGAACATGTGATCCAGTGAAGAAAGCATGAAACTGTTTCTTCTTTAAGCACTGCTGCAGTATTCATGAACACAGCTCCTCCTTTGGCTACCAAAAACTGTGGTGGAAGAAAGAAGCATAATTCACAAAGTCTGCCTTCAACAAGTTATGGTATTTCAACCCAATTAAGTCACACTGAGTCACCGAGTAAACATTTGGCAATGGCAATTCTGAAAAATCAGAATGGTTTGGGCCCATTTGAAATAAAGAATTGCAGACTATCAATGAAGTCAAAGAGTATCACTAATTCAGCCAAAAAAAGAGAAGTCAAGACACTGAATTTGTCTAAGACAGGTTTTAGAGACACAATTATCAATTTATTTTTTAATGTGGCATAATCATCAGCATGAAAAATAACCACACTTTCACAGATACACTCAGCAACACTTTATCAATGTTCATCAAAATTAAATGCTGAGGAAATTAAGTTCCTGGACTAGAGATTACACACCTCCTACCCAGCAGGAAGTGTGGGAACTGTCTACTGCCCTGAGGAGGAAAGAGAATACTACAGGTCAGAGACTCTGCCTGACAGCCTGCCTCTTGTGTTACACTGAACTTATCAAAATTTTCTGAAAAGCAAAATATGGATATTAAAAATCTGAGAATCAAATTTAAAGCCCCCAGCATGCTTTAGGATTGAGTGGTGGAATAACAATTAATGAACAGAATCTGTACAATATATGCATATATGATTCGTAGATTTATTTCTGCCAAAAGCCACGTCCAGTCAAATTCCACTTTCATCATCACTTACTTTAAGCTACCCTGAAACTTCAGTTCACACAACTGCTTCTCTTGGATATGTCTGGAAGTCACATTCAAGTACTCCTGCTATGTGGAGCTGGTTATGTGCCCAACTAGACAAGTCTGCACCTAGTGGCTCAGGACACCTTCTGGACACAGAAAACGCAAGTGATCAGTCTTTGTAAATGTCAGTATTATTGCTTAAAGGGATGACAGGATTTGAACATCCACAGTGTTCTCTTAGTAAATCATTATGCCTTTTCTTTAGAAAAAAAAAAAGAAGGTTGTTCATGACAGTATCTTCCTCAAATGCGTAGCAAACCTTTCATTCTGAAATGAATTCCCAAACCAAAATTTCAGTTGTACTGTTTGAAAAAGGAAGTACATAATGAACAAATAAATAATGGAATCCAAAACAGCTGGCATAAAGCTAGAGATCGCTCAATCTTTCAAGTTGACTTACCTAATCTGGGGAAAGAGGAATAAAACAACTTGACAGCTTTTACTGCTTTGGCAAATGTTTCCTACCTTTTTATTTATGACGGCTATTTTTTTTTTTCCCACTTTAAGCAAGATTTAGAGGTCTACTCAGAAGAAATATAGAAGAAGTAGTAATTTTTCCCTATGGCTCTGCTGACCAAAACAGCACAAGTAAGGATGCAACTTATTTACTGAATACAGGTTTTCCAATGAAAGTAAAACTCTCATAAAACCCTTCATCTCAGAGAAACTTCTGTAACTACTCAATCCACTTAAGCTATTAGTAAAACACAGGTCATCTTTGTTACATGTTTGTCTATTAATGAGGCTACTATCTACAGTTACAAAAAACAGACAACAATAAGAAAAATTTTAAAAATTGAAATCACATAAACCATTTGAGACAAGCATCAAGTCCCTTCAATTACATGCATGTGTCATGGGTGACATGTTGGGAGGGTCTTCTTAACTCCAGCTGGCTTTGTTTTCTTCCCCCCTCCACTCTATTGCCTCCTCCACTCTATACCTGACCATCAAGCCAAGAGTGCCTGACCCACGGCTGGTGTAACCATCAAGTGACTGCAGAGGTCAAAGTGCAGAGAGTCACCTGCTGAATCACCAGTCCCCACGCAGCCCAAAGTACCAGGGAACCCAAACTGCATTGGCATTCAAAAGAAAATCCCATTTACTAAAGGTAATGTTTAAATTTCTTGTAAGGGGAAAAAATAACAGTGAATCACACTGTCAGTAGTTCCACTGCATAAAGAATGGATCACATCACTAAAAAAAGTTAGGATTAAGTTCATGTGTAAAATACACAGGATTTCTTGTAAGATGACAATACTTGAAGAGCTTTGACATTTTAAGCAAAAAACCCCCACCTTTAGTGATGTGGTGACTGACGCATGTAAGGAAACATATTTAAAGTAAAGAGTCACAGTACCTCTTTGATATGGAAAACAGTATTTTTCAATAGTGGTTTTTTTTGCTGGACTCTGTAGAGAATGGCTTATTAAATCTAAACACAAAGCAACTCTAACAGGTTCACAGCGACCCACACAGTGTCACCAGGTACCTGTGTGTTACCTGTTCCTTCTGGATGTGATTCTCCTGGACAGCTTAGAACCTGTGAATGACGTGCAATCATTTGTGAACTAAAAATAATAGAAGAGGGGGAAAGGGGGCTTGAGACAACTACTCTGAAATACCAATTACAATCCTTTTGCAGAACAGAGTGTTAAATGGTATCTACTCTAGAAATTAACCCAAGGTACCATATTTTCAAGTGAGCTCTGTATCACTTGAGTGATACAGTGCTTTTCTCCTCTACCTCTGCATTCCTTCTGCCTATTCATGAAGCCCCCATCTTAACCCTTCCAAGTTTGCACCTGTCTTTAGATTTTTGAGCTCCTGTACATATTTTTGTATGTTATTTCACAAAAATGTGACTATATTTTCATAAAAATTTGCACAGTAGTTTATAGTAAATTAATTTTGAATCAAGACTACAATTAAAGTTTCATTAGGACCCAGATACCTGATCCTTCTTCACAAAAAAAAAAAAGCTCAAACAACATCCCAGTCACAGCCAAAAATAAAATCCCTGGAAGACAGACAAAGCTTCAGTTGGGCAAGTCCTTCAAACCACTGATGAGGAGAATATACTATATATTCTGTACCTTTAAATCTCTTTTACAAAGTATTCCCTACCATCTCTGTGATGGGACTACACAAATCTTTGCTCTGACAACTCAGCAGCCATGCAAAGATGTACAGATACTTACACATTTTTCAGTCTTCTGGCACCAGAAAGACAGCAGTAGAAGAAGCAACCCATAATGCTAACGATCCTTGCCATACTACCAGTGATCACCTTATCAAAACTACATCCTCCTGTGCTAGAGGAATGGGCAAAATGAAGAATTAAATTTTCAGTCTCAATCTCTTGAAAACGGTGAACAACATAATTTTAAAATCACCACCTATAGTTTCCACATGATTTTAAACATCATGAAGTACAGAACACTATTCTTCATACTAAAGAAACCACACTTCTTTGTCTAAATGAAAGCAAATGGAGACAATTAAGTTGCTGATCATTGAACGTCAGTACTGCTGTGATGTTCTTTATTAATCAAGTTCCCATTTTATTTTGATTTCATGTACCAAGACAAAGCAATTATTCTTACAAAACCAAAATGTCTAACTGCAGAACTGGAACAACTGTCTGGGGCAGCCATAGCTTCCAAAATTGCTTTTATTTTCAAATTTGATGTTTTGGTTTAACCCCACACAGCTACTAGAAATTACACAGCTGCTTGCTCATTCCCTCCCAGTGCTCTACTCTGGTGGCAAGGAGTATCAGGAGTGAGAAAAAGTAAATCTTCTGGGTTGCGATAAGAACAGTTTAATAACTGAAGCAAAGTAAAATATAAAACTACTAATGATAATTTTAAAATCATGATAATAATGGTAACGAAAAAGAGAGAGAGAAATAAAATCCCAGAAAAACAAGGGATGCTCACCACCCACTGACCAATGCCCAGCACATCCCCCAGCAGCGATCAGCCCCTCCCAGCCACCTCCCCCCAGTTTATACTCTGGGCATGACATTCTATAGTGGGGAATATCCCTTTGGCCAGCTCAGGTCAGCTCTCCTGGCCATGCTCCCTCACAGCTTCTTGTGCCCCTCCTCACTGGCAGAGCATGACCCCCCCCACGGGCAGAGCAGGAGACACTGAAAAGTCCTGACTCAGAGTAAGCACTACTGAGCCACGACCAAAACATCTGTGTGTTACCAACATGATTCTCATACTAAATCCAAAACACAGCACTGGACCAGCTACTAGGAAGAAAATTAACTCCATCCCAGCTGAGACCAGGACATTTCTTTGGCAGTTCCTTCGACTTCTGCTACAAAACAAATGGAACCACCATTTCTGAAGAAAAAGGCCAGCTGTTTTCCACCCTCAGGGTCTCAGATACATCCTTTCTCAAGACCCATAAGCCTCCTGAATAGCTGCTTTACATCTTCACAGCCTCACATACATTCTTTCACACAACAAATAAGCCTCCTGTACTCATACAAAGTATTAAAAACTATTAAAAAAACCAAAAAAACCTTTAAATTAGTCTTGTCTTGCTTTCCTCTCACCCTCAGAAACAGTCAACCTTTAGTACTCATTTCCCTCAGGGCAGCAGCAAGTACAGTACTCTTCTTGTAGTTGCAATTCAAAACAACTGGTTTTTTTGCCGTTGTTAACAACGGGAGGTTAAACTTACAAAATGCAAGGTGCTTGTTGAACACACTAAGATCAAACAATATCTTCAGCCTTAATAAAATTTTAACATCTGTTCAACTTTTTGTTTTTAAACAATCTATCCTTATTTCGTACACAGAAGACACTAAGCAGCACAATAGCTACTCGCTACTTCCTATTTGCTCTGTTTTGTTAAAAAAGAACTGACGTGTGCTTGTTGGCACAGAACACTTACTTGTACAAAATATGGAGTGGAGAAAGAAGTACAGTTTGTAGAAAAAGCCGCAATCTTATTGAAGATGACAGCTAAGACGATCACAATCTCAGCATTGTTATTTTTCCTATGCCTCCAAGATCCCAAAGCACTGCCCTGGGCAAAAATGCAGGACAGCTTGCCGTGCCTCCCTCCACGTGCTCTCCCTATGCCTCCAGTGCCCTTGCTAATCAAATAATCGATGAGGTGGTCTGCTGAAAACAAAACAAACCCTGCCCAGAAAAAAAAAAAAAACAAAAACCCACTGCTGTTTGTGGGCTCTGTGTGAGGCACTGTAAGTAGCTCTTCATAATTCAAGTGTCTGTGCTAATACCAGCTCAGATGCCTGGTCACAGCCTACGCAAAAGCGAGAGATTGTCACTACAAGAGCAGTGACTACAAGATTTGGTGTCTGATTTTACAGCAGGCTAAGGGTCACAGCTCTTGGGGAAAAAAAAAGTTAAGAGATTATTCCAAGTAGCTGTCTTATAAATTTCAGAAAACAGGGATGTTCCTGAAGCATGAAGAGGATGAAGTCTGTGCTTTAGTCAGCTGAGCTTTAATATTGATGGGAGAGGTTTATCAGCCATGTGGTAGCAGGCTGATATACACTGACTAAACCATTTTGAAATCCTATGACAGAAAATAGCCTGCCCTTTTACAAGTGCTAAAAATACACACAAAAATATGAAGTAACAGCTTACAAGGCTTTGCCTTATTGAAGCAATACAAAGAAGCCTGAAGTGTGAAATTTCATCCCTTCCAAAATTACCGGTCTTTTTGGGAAGAAATAAAAAAGAAACTCAAGTTCATGGGCAGTGTGAGAAGACAGCATCATGTGAATTCTTCCATGGCTCCTTGCTCTTACAAAGAGTAACTGGCAGGAAACAGGAGCCACTTGGCCATCCCAGACCTGCGCTGGCCACGGCCTGTACCTATGGCAAACTGAGACCTGTCAGAGCTGCGCTGCCTCTCATCGACACAGATGTGGTGTGCAGTGGAACAACGTGCTTTGTGTTGTGGAGAGTTACCATCTTTCAGATATGTTGGGATGAACTAATATTAGCTGTAGAAACAGGGATAAGGATGAAGATGAACACATTGCCTAGGAGCAATCAGCAGCAGGACAAAGCTGTGCAGCAATATTGCTCTTTTGTGGTCTGCTTGAGAGCACACAAAAAGTACGGCACTGGAGAGCCTAAATGATACCCACTCATCAATCTGGCCCAGCATATTCATAGAAGAGGAATCCAGGTATTAACCACAGATGAACCTCAGGTGCTTCATAATTCTACAGCAGAATTTGGCTTAAAAATAAAGATCAATTAAAAACACATGTTTCTTTTACCAAAATTTTCCTATTTAAAGTGTATTTTCACCTATAACATTACATTAAAGCAACTTATACTAAAAGGGTTACTAAGATTTGCCCTTTTAAAAACTACTGAGCAGATGGAAGTCACCATTTGCAGTTTGCTCAAGTCCAAAAGCAGATTTCAACAGTAGAAGCCTCTTGTACAGGTACAAAACGATTACTTTTTCCACTCTGTCTCAAGATAGCATGTTCCAAATCCCTAAAGCTGACCTAAAGGTTAGCAGCTTGGTTCTTCCTCTATTACAGGCAAAGGAACAACAACAGGCACAAGGACAGTTACTTGTTCTAAAGCCCTAGAAGGCTCAGTTACCAAAATAATCCCTTTAGTTCGGAGATGACACAACCCCTTGAAATAGAAAATATGGTGGACTTTTTATGTATTTTAGTGCATTTACATTAATTGAAACCACCTTAATATTAGAATATTCTACAGTTCCATCTTAAGCCTGTAGTCGAATGGCAAGAGTAAGATACCACCACTAAACTGCACATGTAACTGTAACAAGATCAGAATTTGTAAAACATGCACAGAACTATTAAGTAATTACATATGCTTATCTACCTGGTTAGCAAGTAAAGTGCCAGACTAAAAGCAGTGGCTATACATAATTACAGTCAACTCATTTTAATGGACAACTGTTGAAGAAACAATATTTATTTAAAATATTTTTTTATACTTATTCAACACCTTTCTGCCCATCTGTTCAGTGAACGATTTCACACATATTGACTATTGAAATCAATATTTTAAATCGTTATAGAGGTTTTAAAAGTTATTAATATAATTTATAAACTGTCAGTATCTATATAGAAAAAAATAGTTTAATATATTAATATGCAACCAAACATGTTTAATTGGGAGAAGTAATATTGATCCATTGTATGAATTATTTGTCTTTGCTGCATAAAGTTCATTTTGTTATAGAATAACACAGGTGCTGAAAATTAATTCCAGTAATTTTCTCTTGAATATACGGGAGACAAGTAACAACAAAGGGGAAGAACATTTCTAAATTAAGCCACAAGTATTTGTCCTCTCCACCCAGATCCCAGGTGCTTGTCATACAGCACACCACCACTGTTTCCCATGACGTGGCGAACCACAACTAGTGAGCATGTTTGTGTGGCCTTGTAAATTCACATATGGCACACATCCTGCATGTCTCCCTAAAAAAAGTATTCCTTCCTGATATTTTAAATGACAACAAGTTCATCATTTGCTTAGTGATTCTTCTTATCTTTGGGTTATGCAACTTGGGTTGGGTGAGGCTAAATGACATAATTTAGCAATAGACACATCATCTGCATGAGATATGTTTGTAAACAAGCCTGTCACTGACATTTGTAAAGTACAACTCACCGTAACATTCAGTTTCTCCCCACCTCCCACGCTGGTAACAGGACGGTATGATTAAAAAATAAAGCCACTATTCATCATAATAACATGAAGCCGATAATGCCTATTTCTCAACAGCTGGTTAGGGGAAAGCAGGGGCAGGACAACAGCCGACACACAAACCCGACCAGCCCTTACAAGCTGCGGATGAGGTTTTGCTTCGGCAGTGTCAGGCCTCTGGCTGTGCAAGCAGCTCTCAGAAGGTGAAGCCCTGGCACAGCCGGTCAGAAGCCACTGCTCCAACACAGCCATACGGGCAGACATTGCCTGTGCACTATTTGCTTCCTAGGAATCAAAACCTTCCCTTCTAGCGCTGTTTCTCCAGGCATCACCCACATCTCTTGAGGCGTCCCTCTCACTTCAAGGATTCAAAGGAAAGGCCAGGAGTTACAGGCATGAATTTTGACATGCAAACTTGTCAAACCAGACATGTGAACAAACACAGACACACAAGTGAATAGAGCCTGTACAGCAACGCTTCTGCAAAACAAACTGACGGCACACAGGCCAAGTTATCCTTGGCAGTCTGTCCCCTCACACGCACCTAGTCGGAGCGGAGGCGATGCCCCGGGGAACAGGGCACGGCCACCTGACTAAACGTTCAAAGGTACGTTTCCACGAACCACCAAAAAATGCGTGGGCACACAGACTTGGCGGTCAGGGTGTTTTGAACCGAATTACAGCTCGGAGGAAGGTTTCAACGCCATCGCACTGCGAAGGCTAGGCGAACCGATCCCGGCCGGCCTCCGCCT
>NW_008239767.1:5181629-5186781 GCF_000691975.1 Corvus brachyrhynchos
GGCACCGCCCCGGGCCCGGCCCCGGAACCGCAGCCGGGAGGGGACGCGGTGCTGCCGTGCCCGGGCCGCGGCGGCTGGGCCAGTGGCAGTGTCCCTTCTGCGTCCCGGCCCGGCTCCGCCCCGACCCGCAGAGGTGATGGTGCCTCTGGACCTCGATGGGTTTGAAAACTGGGGGCTCGGAAAGGGGACTTTCAGGACCCCCACAGACCCAACGCCCACCCCGCCCAAAGGACTTCACTGTGAGACTTAGTAGGATCTTGTTTCTTGGTTTTCAGGATCATGAAAGACTGAAATGGTGTCATACGCCAATGATTATTATTTTAGGCAAGAATTACCAGCAAGAGTGTGACTTGATAGCCATCCTTTCCATGCCACAGTGACAGAGGGATATTTGTATCTACAACTGTTTCTCTTCCACCTGGTTATAGGCGTAATATGCTTGGGATAGCACTTTTAAGAATATATTGCTAAGAGAATATCTAAATTAAAGTGGTCAGAATCTCAGGAGTCTCTGTTTCCTTTTGATTCAGTACAAGCTCTAAATAAGAAAAAAATGTGCTTGTCCTCATCAGAACTTTGAAGCTCATATCTAGCTCATATTGTCCTTCATTTCACCTGTGAAATTAATTGTCCCTAATTTCATGTTACTTTTATATTCTTCATAATCATACTAAGAAAAATAATTCTTTATGTTTTGATGTCTTAGTTCTCTTTTTCCCTTTTTGAACAGCAATGGCAAACAGTTGTAAATAAAAATATTTGAGTAGGTACATATTTTTCACCTTGCCATGTTCTCAAACGCAAAACAATGTGTTAGTCTTCCCTTCAATAAGTAAAGAAAAGGACTTTACTCCTGAACAACTAGCAGAATTTTCAAAGGGAAGAAGTGATCATCGTTTTTACAGGACAAAGCACTATGAATAATAGAAAGGGTTATTAATGTATAGAGATGGGAAAAGAGGGCATCAGACCTTGGGGTTCCCTCTTGCAACGAAAGCACCCTAAGGTACATTAAATGGCCATCAACTCTTGATGACATTTCAGCATTTCTCACCACTTGAGACAGTGAGCTGCAGGCACTGGCTGTCAGGTTCACAAACTGTTTTGGTCACAAGTATGCCTCGTCTTTCCTTGTCTTCCAGAGCCACCTTGCTGTGCAGCTGGAGAAGGGCGTTGGGACGATCTGTCACTAAATCGTGCCCTTCCCCAAAGTATGAAAGAGATATTTTGCATTCAGAAATCTGGATTTCCATGTAAAAAGTTCTGGAATCTATTTTGGTTGAAGATAATTTTTGAAGTTGTGTTATAACATTAATAGGATAAAGTGGTACTACATAAGTGTCATGTGGAGTTCAGTTTTGCCTTCTGGGCTCTGGCCTTTGACCCTGGATGCACAGTGTCATTTTTTATAGTTCAAGGAGGAAGCACCTGCAGTTAATGTGAAACTTGGGCTTTCAGCTAAAAAAAGATAGTCACTCTAACTGCATGACAGCTAAGCACTATTGAAAATAAGCTGAATAGACTTAAAGCAAGAGAAATAACACTGAAAGGAGGTGCACATTTTCCCCATTTAAGTAAGCTACAGTGTGGCCTGGCTGGGAGCTGGGGGAATCGCCATGAGATATTGTGCAGAGCTAGCAGTACAAGACTGTTTTCATTTTCAGATGTACCATTAGTTAAAAGTCAGAGCTGCAGGACATGAATGCTGCCAGATGAAACTGCTGATTCCTGCAAGGTAGTCAGCATACAGTTAGAGATCTGGGGATTAATTCCCAGCCCCATATCCCAGCAGCTGCTTGGGGCACATGAGGAGCTGGCACTGCAGAGCTCTTGCACAGTCAGTGTTGCCAGTCCAGAAGCAGCAGCCTCCCTCCTCTTCCTGCCTCTGGTTAAAAATACCCTTTGGATTTGTGTTTTCATCTGCCTTTTGTTTAGACTTTTGCAGGAAGAAGCCATTTTGTACTAGAACTTGTGGGTTTTAAAACCAAACACCAAATATAGTAGCAAAATTGCAGTCAAATCCTACATGCTGGCAGCACTTCATGTAGCTTGTGTATCCTGTCATATGATCTAACTTGGTGAAAAAATAAACATGCTCAGCTGAAGCACATAGAAACTGAAAGTTTGCCTGAACACTGCTGCAAGAAAGATTTTGTTATTTAATGCCACACTGAATCGGTGCTGAATTTTTTTCTCATGTTTCTATGTACTTTTCTGTAGTTATCTTTGGATGAAAACAGAGACTCTGATAGATCCACCCAGGTCCAGAGACTGATAGATCCACCTAGTAGCATATAGGCCCTTTTGGTGCAAAAAAAATTATAAAATTAATGACATCATAAGGTTTGATAAAATGAATAATTTTTCAGTTGAAGGTGTTTTTTACTGTGAAAGAAAGGCCAAGTCAGAGTAAATAATGGGCAGAATTCTGCTGAACACTTGCAGACTATGGATACACATTTCTGAGCTGATTTCCTGAGGCTCGCTTTATAGCTGATTGAGAGAACTTGGAGTTCATCTTGCCTGGAATAGATGTTAGCTGTACACCCAACAAATCATGCTTTAAAAGTTCCTGCATTTTTCAGTGAGCTGCAAAGGGGGTTAAGCTAAGTCCTCTGTGTTCTAGACCACCCTAGTTAGGTATTTTTAGATGGATGTATATATATAGCTGCATCTGATATACATAGCTCTCTATACCTGAGAGAAATGTATCCTGCATTTTCCCTCAGTTCAGAAGAATTACAAGCATTTCAGTCAATATAGTCTCTTGTTTTTAACAGTAAGATCCTTGAAGAACTGATTTTAAATGTCCTAGAAGGGAGCTCAGCCAGTATGGGAATCACAAAGGTCAGCATGCAGAGTTGGGGGGATGGACACTTCTCTAAGAAGAGTCCCACAGGAGCCCCCAAAGAGGGAGTTACTCCCAAAACCTCCCCTTTCTCTGGGAGGCAGAACACCTGTGTGACATAGGGGTTCAGTTTTTGCACAAAGGCGTGATGCATCAGTGTATATTCTTACACATCTCAGGGAATTATGCTAGGTAATGTGACACTGAACTCCTATTTATTTCTTTGTGCGGATTGTGTAATTGTACGAGATGAGGTACATTTCAACAGTGTATAAATATTACCTAAAGTAATTACCTAAAGTAAATTACCTGAAGTGATTACCTAAAGTCAGTTAGGTAATGAGTGGGGTAAAGAGTGGGGCTTGTATGCTTTGTAGGCTGTGTCATAAACTCAGCTACAAACTATTTATTCTAGAGAAGGTTTGAGATCACAGAAGCTTATGATAATACAATAGTTCTTTGTACAGAGTAATCACACCCTGCTTTTACAAATTCACAAAATGTAGAAGGGTTTGCCTCATTTATAATACTAACCTTTCAATACAAGCAGTTGACTGCAGAATTAAACTGTAATGGAATTAAGGAATCTAATATTCATATGCCTATATTGTCAGTGCGAACAGATATGACTCACTTGCAAGAGAAATCATTGTGGTACTCATTGTGGCTGATACTGTCTCGGCTTTTAAAATCCTTTATGTGAATTCAGACGTTGTAAATCTGGATTCAACAAGCACACCTCCTCCTCACCCATACAAACAAGTGTGGCATTGTGTAACCAATGCCCTGTAGCAATTGCACAGATGGATGGTGCTTCTCAGGAAAGCAATTACTGTCTGTTCTTCAAGCTTAGTTCTAAGGCAACCATCTCACAAAATGGGGGGCTTTGCCAGCTGACTTTTAATTAGCATTATTTCAGAAATTAAGAAAGACAGTGGGGAAAGGAATTACCAGATTGCTTTAATTGATGAAGCAAGCGAGTGCCTGATCTGGACCATTGGTGCAGAGTTAGTGTGGACTAACAATATGTTCCACAATGTGAAGTCAAAATAAAGCTACAGATTTTTCGCCTTTTCTTTACTCCCTGAAGAATGGGGAGAGTCACGACAATCAGTTGACTCACAGTGTTCTGGCATCATTGCTGTAATAGTTCAGATGGTTTCCTGGTTCAGAAGACATGTGCAAAGACCCAAGTCAAAGCTGAAGCTGTGTCCAAGTGACAGCTGTTCGTGACTCTGAACTTCCCTGATTTAGTTGCTCTATCTTTAGCAGCTACAGATAATGGCAGAAATTTTCTCTGGTGCATATTCTTTACCATGCAAATTGCAGAGCACACCAGATAGTTGGAGGAAGTTGCGAACTACTCAGATTAAAAAATACTTTGCTCCTGTGCCACTATTTAAGGAGAAAAGGCTGAGCATAGCCTTTGACTCATGCAACCAGGTCTCTTTAGGGCTTCAGGCCCCAGATTTTCTTTTTATCACTTTTTCCATGTTTGAATGGCTCTACATGCCCCTTCACTTTAACTTACTCCCATAAGCTTCCTTCTGGGAAGGGAGCACCTGTCCTCACAATTACACACCAGGCAGAGGGAAAGCAGTCAGGTTTGTCTGTTGGACTGCCATCAAGCAATCTTTCCACCCCATCCATTCCAAAACTGTTACTCATAGTGTGCACTTGCATGTTCCTGCCTGCATACAGCTCTGACTGACTCAGCAATAGAAATGAAGGATTGGTGATCAGGCTCTTAATTTAAAGCTCCTCAAAAAGCATTTACCAATCAGTGTAAGCTTACTGTGTCATTAACCAAGATATTTTCAGTTACCAGCTCTCTTCACCAGCCTCCTGTAGATATGTGGGACACACAGGAGTTTCTCAGATGGTTAGTGGAAATCTGTGGCTTGATTCAATTGCACACACATAAGCATCTGATGCTGTCTGAGGTATCCTAAGGTATGCCAGATATCCGTACAGAGCAGAAAGGTATGGGATACTGGTGCCATTCTGAACACAGCAGCAGCATGAGGGCAGGTGAAGTGCCTAGAGCGCCTTCAATGACACAAGGGGTCCATGTGGGCACCCAGACTAAAGCCCTAACTAAAGCCACAACAGTCAGGAGAGCCCAGAGAGTGGCTCTGCTGACCGAACATGCCTACCCTCTGGCAAATTGCATTGCTCCCTGGACTCCAGCTGACTGTACTGCCTGATCTCCTCTGCCTGATACCAGGTCGCTCTCCTCTGCATTTTCAGCTGCTTGGGCTCCACAGTCCAGTCCTGGTAGGGCTTAGCCCCGGAGCCTTGGTT
>NW_008239767.1:5186911-5211917 GCF_000691975.1 Corvus brachyrhynchos
GGGAAAGAGCTGCACAGCAGAGCCATGCAAGGTAAGACAGACCCAGACATGGAGGTAGGGCTGTTGAGATATGGTCCAGAGAAAAGGCAACGGTGTTGAAAAGGTGTAAAATGCTGGAGGTAAAAAGCAGGGAGTCAAAAGATGGCAGTTTGGTGACACTTGAGCCAGGGAAGACTCATCTGTTGTCTTGCACAGGAAGGTGAGCATGTTCATGCTTAGTCTAGTAGCTTGCTACCTATATTAACCAATAAATTACTACTTTACATTCCTAAATTGTCTGTAGCTGCTTGCAGGCTTTTTTTTCCTTGCTGAATGGTGTCTAGCAAAGTGACTCATGGGGATGCAGACTTGCAGGGGATGCAGGCTGCAGAGGAATGTTATTATTCTGGAAGAGAAATAACAAAAGCTAAAACCAACTGTGCAGCCTGGTGTTGTCATAACTATTCAGATGACAGGATTTTTATGGGGACTATTAATGGTAGCAATATAAAAAGGGGGGAGAAGAAGGAAAGAACTTCTTCCATCCTGAGAAATTTCTATGAAAGCATTCAGTTCATGGGAGCAGGAAGCTTTCACGGGAGAGAGTGTACTGAGTAAAGCAGAAAGACATTTATAATCTGTCAAGAGAATACTAAATTTAAAGCAAACACTCAAGTTTCTGCATAATGGACTTTATGAAAAATACAAAATTTGAATGACAACTGCTGCTTTATAGACAGAAAATGTGGAATTGAAATATGAAATGAAATTACTGAAGGAACAGAGCTAGAAACAGTGCTGAGGAAGGGGAACAGGACTGGTGGGAGTGAATTAATTTGTGTGCCTCTGCTGCAAAACTTGCATTCAGCACTTAGGATATGAGATCAAGGCAGCATGATGAATGGCATACTGACAGCCCAAAGAAGTTCAAGCAGCTGCAAAGGGAGTATTGGAAGAGAAGCAATTTGTGGATCAGACCATTTGGCTCACCAGAGGACAATTCAGTCATTGAAAATGGCATTGCAGAGAAACAAGAGTATGGTTCCACTTCTCCGCACAGGGTTTGGAGACAAAGATGGTCCCAGGACCTTTTGATCTGGCACTACTGGATTTGCCAGAAGGCACACCTGTTCTCTCTGTATACTGCTGTGCAAAAGGAGTTGAAACAGGTTACATTTCCCACAGCCCAGATGGCTCTCATTATCAGAGCAGCCCCAAAACCAGATGTGGATGTGCATAAGCAATGGGAAAATTCAATCCATAGTTGACTTGACCTCAGAACAAGTCAGAGTTGAATGATACCACCGCACTGGATGGTGGGGCTTCTAGAAACCCCAGGAGTGCTGCTGAAAGGTTTTAAGTTTATTGCTGGGGCATCCATCACTCCATCCAATTAGGCAGTTTTATCACCAGCATTAAGAGGAATTCCAGCTTCAGAAGAGAGCTTGCAGCACTAGTTGTGATGGAGTCTGAAAGCACTACTGGCTCCTAAACTGTTGGATGATTGTTTTATCTGGATAACAGAAAGCTGAGGAAGGACTAGTGCGGTATTTATCAAGGAAGCATGCGCTAGGTATGGGAAGGAGTGTGTGGGAAGGAGTAAGGAGGCAGCCCAGTTTTGAGGACCAAGAACATAAATTTGCAGTGATGCATGGATTGAACTGGCTGAGTGGGCACCTACCTGACACATAAACACCAAATGCAAATGTAAGTTCATCTGGGTCAGAAATTTGCAGTGCTGATGAGGAAGTGAGTTAAGACTATAGCATTCCCTGATGCTAGCACTCTCGAGGAATTGACACACCACAACTTACACCCATTTTCACTGGCAAGCTGAGGTTGCTCTTGGATGTAGTCAGACTGTTTGCTCTCCCTGTGCTGCTCTCCTGCTTTAGAATTCTTTTTGATTTCCAGTGTGAATGTGTTCATATGGTTTACTTATATTTGTACTGACACTACGCTTCAGTTCAGCACAGTTAAGAATAGCATTTAGTTTGCACTGAATAGAGATAAAAACCTACACAAAGGGTAAATCCTGCTATAAAAGGAAAGGCAGCTTTGATACTGTCCTGTTGCTCCCTGTCAGGGCTCCTTGGGCCTTTGAGGACCATATGGTGTAACCAACCTCAACCACATCACCTCCCTGTGGCTGATCCTGTTGTGATAAGCCCATTATCTTTCCTTAGTATACATTTTCACAGAACCACAGAATCAATTCAGTTGGAAAAGACCTCTGGGATCATCAAGTCCAACCTATGACTGAACACCACCAGGTCAACTTAGTGCCACTAAGTGCTATGTCCAATCTTTCCTTAAATACCTCCAGTGATAGTGACTCCATTACCTCCCTGGGCAGCCCATTCCAGTGTCTAATCACCCTTTTTGTGAAGAAATTCCTCCTAATATCCAACCTGAACATTTTGTGTAAGGCAGCTTGAATACACCGCAGTGTTCTGGCCTACACACTGTACTTTTTGCTACTCTGTACTTTTTTTCTTGCTTCTCATGTTTGCACTCACCCATGTATCTAATCCCAATGCTTCTCAATTTAGGCTAGTACATGTTAGTTGTTGGCTTGGTTGTTTTTGGTTTTGTTTTTTTAAGAAAGGACATCAATGGGTTTTTTTCTCTTTTTCTTCTGCTATTCTGCCATTCTGAACTAAATAATCCTTCTTTCTTGTAGCAGGTCCAGATATTAAGGAAAATATTCAGCACAGTATCTTCTCTGACTAGTGTCATGAAAATCTTTCACCTTATTGAAAATGTTAGTTTAGTCCAAGAGGCATTGTGATAGACTGCTGCACTAGGGTTTTTGTCCTGGACATATTTATATTTTTTTTTTTAATTTTAAAATATGTTCTGGAGATGATTAATAAATGTTTAAAATCTGACTACGAATATAAACTGTAACTTCAATATGAACATGTATTTTATGGCATGCATAAAAACCAGGATTACATAAGTATGTTGAATCTTTTTAAGGATGTTAATAGCATGTAATGGATTTTTACAATTTAGGTGGCTTCGTACTCAATATTTTTTCAGTATTTTTTAGCTCAAGACCTAGCCTCTGGCTCATAATGCCTAGAAGCCAAAGGGAATAGGTTGGCAGGAACCAAGGAGACTGGGTATCAGAACTGGGTACAGAGCAATGTGAAATTCAGAGATAGCAAATTGAGAAAGGTAACACAGAAGATACCAGGGAGAAAACAAAAGCAACAATCTGCTAGTGTCATTTTTAAATGTAGCTATTTGAAGATATGTGCATGAGCTAATATGCAAATATTAATACAGTGAGAAATCAAGTGGGATGTCAACCATATGCCACCATATAGAGGAGCCCAAAAGAACTTCCCAACCAAGCTTATTTCTCATTTTCCACATAGCTCAAATGGGAGAATTTGATGTGTTTATCTGTAACTGAGTAAATTCACATGCGGCTATTGATAAATATTTAGAATCTGAAAGAAATTTTGGTGTTAATGATCTGTCTATTGAACAGGACAGAGATAAAGCTGCAGCACAAAAATCATGACAATGTCATGTACATCATTCAGTACAAAAAAGGGAAAACCTGTGTTCAGTTTAAGAAAAAAATATTCTACAGTGACTATTGCAAATGACAGTGACAGTAAATATTAAAGTCATTAAAGCAAACAGTGGCTGCTGTATACAACAACCTATTTAGGGTTATTTTCTTTAATTCCTCAACTTAATCTGATGATGCATATAAAAATAGAGGGAGTTTGTAGGTTAACATTTCTTTTAAAAATTCCTGCAGTACTTTCACAGAATGAACTCCCTTAATATCAAACCATCAGGACTGCAATTTCACATGCAAGAAACCACAGCATTTTTGTTTTAATGAGAAAAAAACCTGTGCTATCATGAAACATGAGATCTCAAATGATCCATCTGAATTATACTTTATCAGAGTAGTTTGCTCCTGTCAATTACACTTCCATGCCAATGCACAGCATGTTGGCAATCACAGGATTTTAGAAAGTATTTCAGCACTGTAACATTTTAAATAGCCATTCCAGTGTATGCTCAAAGGTGCATTTTAACTCTTCAGAGAATCTTTTACACACTCTGAGCTGCTGACTGTTGAATTACTTACGGGGACTTCCTCAACTATAACAAGTTCTTGGATATAACTATTGTATAGTTATCTAGCTCCTGACTTTAAAATGTCTGTGAGATACTAAATTGGTTTGGGTTTATTATAAACCAGTGTTTTAAAATTACAGGGCTAGTTCATTAATGGTCCCTAGCCTTTTTAGTTAACTCCAATGTGGATACAAAAATGCTGCTAGCAAGGATTTTCTTGCTATTTTCTAAGTCCGTGAGAGACTTTTCTCTCACACAGAAGAGGTAGCAGAGTTATGTAAACAACCAAACACCTGCAGCCTTGAAAAGTCTTGTTTATGGTATAGTAGAAAAATATTTTGACAATGGATGTTTTAGGATTTTAGCCAATCACCCAAGGGGTGGCTGATCCTTGTCCAATTGGACTATGAAGAAAAAAGTCTATAAAAGAGTTTGTAAAATAATTAAATGAATCAATCTTGCTGCACAATTCCTGCCTGCTGGATCTTCTCTCCTCCTCCCTACGGCTGCGGAACGCGGTGATATACCCTAGGGTTGCAGTAATACTCCAATGATAAATAAAAAATGGAGACTCTCGGATCAGATACTTTAGAAATACTGGACTATTTGGAAAGTAATTACTTCTTGCACAATTTCTAATTTTAGAAAAGGTGTATCAACACTGCCTTGTCCTAAGTGGCTCTTGTAGCACATGGGGTATTTAACTTCTTTAAAATAAAAACTAGAATCTCAATAAAATTTAGAATAAAGTTTTTTTAAAAGAAAAAGCAAGTTTTAAAATATGTTCTTAAAAAGAATGCCTCACTCAGTACTCAATCACTTCAGCTAGAACATTACAAAATGATTACTCAAAAGTGAAATGAGTCATCACCTAACCTGAAAATACTGAAGTTAAACACTAAAACGAATGAATTTTTAAAATTCTTTCAATTTTATATTTGAAACAGAAGTAATCTGATGAAAATTATACTTACTCTGATAATATCCAAATGGAGATTTTATCTTGGCTAAAGTCACCTTCACTAAATCATGCTAGATAGTCTATTCCAAATTCTAAGGGGGACTGCAAGAGCTAACTCCACTGTCTTAAACAAGCTGATGGTCTCTAATACAAGGGCATGCATGACTACATGGAATTCAGGCCAAATATATGGAAGCTACATTCAGTTATGACTCACACCATAGCCACTATGATGAGATACTTTATTTACACATTAAGAAAAAATCTGGCCCAGCCTGGTAGGTGTTCTTAGTCCCACATAGCCACCTACACCTGGATACGTGTAGGAGTGAAGAGCAGACAGAAATTGTGACCCAGTGGTGGATCTCAACAAATTGAAAGTCCTGTGGAAAGCTGCCAAAAGGTGTTTCTTACCCATCACTGCTTTGGTGAACTCTGAAAACAGCTTTCCATTACTTTACCTGAGGGGCTAGTCAGAAGAATTGCCCTCAACTAAGCTATTACTGGTGACAGTACCAAAAGGAATCTGAACTCTGTGTTTTTGAAAACACACTGGTTTGACTACAGCTACTGTCACTATTCTTCACACCAGCATCAGGATCAGTGGTTTTCACTATTATCAATATTTCTTACCTTCCTGAGCACCTAGAACTGCATTACTTACCACACAACTCTTGACAGAGCTATTGGTTCGATCCTCCTGCCTGCCTCCAGAGCTATTTTGGCTAGGGGCAGATTAGCTGTGAATAAGGTACATTTCCCCTTACCTGTACCTGGTGTACAGCAAGCTGCCTCCCATTCTGGTCAAGTTCTTCTCACTCCCAAAAGCTGCCAACAAAATCACTGGACTATGCATGCAATTGGTAAAAAAAAGTTTCCCTTCCAACTAGAAACTATAGTTTTGTATCACTAATTAAACAAAAACACTGAATACAGAACATGGAAAGTAAGTGTTGCTTCTTTTTAGGTTTGAGAGTGCTCGCTGTCCTGGCTGATCCTGTGGTAAATCTCCCCATATTCAATATTAAAATAAGAAGTAGTAATGTAGGCTGATTATTACAGCAGGTAGATTGTCCAGTCCTCATTTAATGGTCTCGTCTTGATTTCAATCACAGATGTACCCATTAGAGGGAATCAGAATCCAGTGCTCACATCTTTATGACTTATCAGCACATCAGAACATCAGGGTGGAAATACATACAGATTCTTCACTGCGCCAACTGTACATGTGCAGGCTCTCAACACAAACTTAGCAATGTAAATCCAGCCGTACAGATACAACATACTCCTCTGAAGCCTTAGAAAAATACCAGTGCAACATAGAGCCATTTTACAAAACAATCATCTTTATAGAAAGGTATTTTAGTGGTATATGCTGAGGTAAATAATAAAAACAGACCCAAGAGAGGGCATGACCAGTGTTAAGGAGAACTCTGGATGAAATTTGGCCAAAAGCCTGTTTTATAAAAGCTAATATTTACCTACCAGTTACGATCCCTGGTAAGGTGCTTATTGCTGTAATACTTCAATATTATTCTTCAGTTTACAAATTGAAAAATATATGAAATTAGATCTGTATGAATGTTAGGTATTAGCTGTCACAAATTTAAAAAGGCATTGTACCAAGTTTTCTTAATTGTTTACTAACCAATTTGATTGTAGCAGGTAAATAAACTACAGCATACATTTTACCTGACACCATGCATCAAAATCACCAAAAAACCTAAGTTTATCAAAGTCCAACTCCACAAGGAAAACATGAAAAAGTGCAAATTATGTACCCAGTATTTCTGTCACAGCTGTTTTTTCTTAATACGGCATGAAAAAGGTTTACAGCATATATTAAGAAAATTCTTACAAGTGTTCACCTCAATGTTTATATATACAACATTTTGCTCAAAGTGCTCACTATATGAAAAAAACTGATTGGATAAAAATATTTAAACAGTGCTTTCTGAACCTTCAGGGAAAATTCATATAATACATCAGTCCCATTTGTTCTCCTCTTCACTCAGTGCAATGAGATGCAGAAGTCACATCAACTTCCTGAAAACTTTGCTTGCCACTTTGCCAGAAAACCTCAGTTACAGTGGCATTCTTGGTGTCCCATTGGGAGTGGGTCTTTTATTTTTTTGTAGGTGGCTTTGATGTTTTCGAGATCTTACTACTTTCATTCTTACTTCAAACACTTCTTGTATGGCTTTTCGAAAACAATGGAAATTGTAGTCTATTAATCCTACAGAGACAGAAATGTTTTACATATTAATAAGGACATTCATATAAATAAGGTAATGAAAATACTGCTTATATTCTATGTTTAGTGAAATACCATACTCTCTGTCTGGAAGTCATATTCAGTAAACTGTCCAGGAATTTCTTCTGTGCTAAGCAAAAGCATATTTGATAAATACAAATAATTCAGTAAGCATTACAGCTTGATACCATGCCTGCTATTAAATATACCTGCAAGTTTTAAGAGAAAACAAATAGAAGTTCATTGGCAGATAACAGAGCCTTAATTTCATAAAGGGCTTTGAAAAAGTGCTCAGTATACTAGAAGAAAAACTGAAATCTTTCATAAAATATGGTGTCATTTTGGAAATTTTACAGAATAACTGTGATAGAAATAAGTAGCATCTATTAATCAAGAAATGTTCCTTTTTTGACAATACATAAACTTTGAAATGGATACTTGATAGAACTATTACCAAATCTCAGCCAGCTCTGTTTCATCTTACATTGTAATTAAAAAACAACACAATAGACATGCTGTTAGGTTAGATACTTACATAATAGGCAGATCACATTACCATGTCAGTGGGCTGAATGTGATCCCACAGAAAAGCTGTAAAGCCATATAGGTAGTCAATTGGAAGACTTACTAAGTGCTACAATTCTGTAATACCACAATACAATTTTAGAATTTTGGTACTGAGCTCATGACCTCATTCAATGTTAATGCCATCAGCTTTCTTAAATACTGCAGCATTTTCCACTTCAATTTCCCTAACAGGAGATACATATTTTTAAGTGGTTTAAATCCACCATGTTACACTTTGGGTTTTTTTCCCCAGGAATTATCTTCCCTCTCCCTAGAGTTCAGACAAAATATTACTTGGAAATCATGAGGCATAAAAAGCTCATCTCCATAATAATACCAGAACTGAACTGCAGAAGAGTGCAGGCTACCAAGTTTCCCAACTATGCAGACACAACAACCTCACACAGTTATGGACAAACCCTAATGGCTGTTTATTCACCATGGTGTCTTTTCTGAAACAGTGCTGCTAGTAAGTATGCAGAAATAACACTTTTTATGCTTACAACAGAAAGTGTCTGCATCCAACATTCATATGCAATAAAGGTGGTAGAGGTATGGAAGAGGCATTTGACCAGTTTAAGTTCTATCAAAAGCTCACCAGGCTGTCAAACAGCCCAGCAGACACGGTACAAGTGCTGCATTCACAAACACACCAACACTGACTGGTGAATTAATAGCACAAGATGGGGCACACAAGCCCAGATGACGGCTTGCTCTTCCACTGTTGAGTTTTGGTCTCAGGGCATGTCACAAAGACCAGTAACTCAGTGAACATCGTGCCAGTGAGCAGAGAGATCATGAAGTAAGGGTTCAGTATTGACCTTGACCAGGGTCAGAGAGACAACAAGGAAATTTTATGCACTTTAACTACAAAATATTAAAGCACTCCTAAACAGGACTAGGTCCAAAATATGCAACTTTTCAAAAACCTCCTTTCAGATATAAGAAAAGCAAGAACAATCTATCATCCAGTTTCAAAAATTTTCCCTTGGCAAGCAGGCAAGCTATTCCAAATGTGTATGCTGGTATCAACAGTTACAAATCAGTGTCAGTCAAGACAAACAAACACAGTCTACAGTTGCAGGTGGAAGCTTTACTGCATTGGATGTAAGTTTTCAAATGCTTTCGTATCAGAATGTTGTCAAATACGCTTATGATTTCATCCCATCTTAATGCCAACACAAGTACTTCATGCCTTCAAACATGTTATGTAAGCTTTATCAAGCTGTACTTACCTCAATATTTATCATACAGTTAGAAACTGTTAACAGCTAGTAACAACCTCAGTTATTCATTAACTCAGTAATACAAGGGAAAATTAATGCAATACCACAAAAGGGGAAAATACCTTTTCTCTCAAAGCTTTCTTCTCTGACAAAACAAACAAGAGCAAGGAATTTTGTCACCTCTTTTAAATAAAGGACAGTTGTATTATTCAGTTTTATGATTGCCATTGATTCTTTGTCATAAGGAGTTCCAGTGCCATCATCTTTAAGCCTAAAGAGCAACATTCAAACAAACAAGAAAAGGTAAGACACCAGATTAGCTAACAAAAGTACTGCTACATTGGTTCTCTCACCAAAGAATCTCAAACTTTATGAAATCTTCATTTTAACCTTTCAGGGGATCTCTTCTTCAAACTACACACTACGTAAACTAAGAAGACAAAGAGATTGTTTATCCGATCACACACCAAACCTTAGATCTGGGGCTAGAAATCAGATTGTTTGGTTGCCACGTGCCTGAACTGGAACCTTATTTTTCCTCTGTAAGTTACAAGCCATTTGCCACAAGGCTGCTTTTCTTTTAATCAGTGCTTTCTATTATGACATCATAAACATGTGAAACAGTAGGTCTGTACTGGTAAGTCCAAACCCAGTAACCTTGCTTGAGCGGTGGCAGCTGACTGATAGTTTAAGACATCATGAGACTTTCCTCATGAGATGTTGGCTTTTGCAACATCGTATTATGAAAAGAGATTTCTCCTTCACAGATGCTGTGTCATGATGATCACTGTATTATGTTTTTGTATGTTGTAACATTGTAATTTTATCCTCATTCCTGAATGCACACACAGAGATTGTTAAATGGGTAGTTATCACCGATCTCCCAGAACAATTAGTCTCAATAATATATTAAGTTCCACAGGAACAGAGGACAAGAAATTAATTGTAGTATCATGTCTTTAGTCTGTAACTAAAAAGTGGCAAGCAGATCTCTGGTGATAAATGCTAAATGGCTACACAACCAGTGGCAGAATGATATTTTGTAAATAAAGAGCCCCACAAGTGGTGTTGAACAGATAATTATTAAATGGACAGTCTTTTGAACTACACAGCAGCATCTTTCTCTTTATAAAAATCAGCCATCCTTTATTTTATACCTCTGTAAAACAAGTTCTTATACAATTACTGAAGTGATGACTCCAAAATCTGAAATGCACAGTAGAATATACAAACTTCAGAGATTTTAGGTAAGTATTCAACAGTTTATTGCTCCAGTGCTTACTGCATATCTGCACCAGGACTCTCCCTTGTACCTTCTCCAAGAGTGCAAGTCTGTCAGTGGGTACAAATGCAAAGCTACCTCAGCCCACCACTCTCTAAGCATGCTGTGCATTGGCCTCCAAGTGTAAGCATCTTAATGCACTAACTCTTCACGTGCTCCTGCCTTTCCCAGGAATGGCTGGCATTACATTTAGCCAAGGGCCAAGCCACTGAAAACATAGCTTGCAAGGAGATGTACATGCCAGCCCAGGAGATTCCCACTTGCTAATGTATAAGAAGGGGAAACTGAAAAAAACCAGAAAGGTTATGTAGGAAATAGAGGACAAACAGGGAACTGAAGTGAGAGTGAAACAACTCTCTGAGGTAATTAGAGGCCACTGGCTATTAAATGAAACTAAATATGGCCCCACTTCTTTTTAAAACAGGAGGCATCCTTCTGTTGACTTCATCCCTAGGGAACAAAAAGATGATGTTTCCTTTTATTTTAGGTTGGTTTCTTCCCACTTCTTCCTCCAAATAAAATTATTAGCATAGAAAGAGGAAGATGCTCACAAAAGAGGCTGAACACGGAGCAGTGCTTGTTGCTGGGAAGGATCAGTCCCTCAGAAGCCAGCCGCTTCCTCCTCCCCTCTCCTGGCAAATTACCCATTCTCATTATTGTTTATACCCACATCACTCTAATTTTGAGGCTATTCAGATTGCCAGTACACAACTTTATGGAAAACATTAATAATTTACTTACCCATATATACAAGAAATGTCAATCACAACATCTATCATATCACAGCAGAGCTCGTAAGTTTGCATATCCACTGGAGTGCTGTCCGTTGCAATATAGATCTTACTGACTACATCAAATAAAAACGCTTTTTCAATCCCAGAATTCTATTCAAGAGAAGAAAAAAAAGAAAAAAAAAGTGGAAGCCATGCTTTCAAATTAACACCAAGCTTTTTTGCTCCCTTACTTGCCTGCTGTACAAAACAACTAGGCTAAAGAAGTTAAACTGCAATCAAGCTCATTTTGAAAGAACTGTACATACAGCACTGTCATATTTGTAACAAACCACAGAGCTCACAGACCTTCCAGCAGTATCTGCCTCTAAGCAGACATAATGCCAAATTACACTCCCAAACTTCTCCACCTGGAGAGAGTACATTTCTTTTCTGTGGAAAATGTGGGGGAGCAAGGGGGGTAAGAAAAAGCTTCCAAGTTCAAGCTTTTGGTGTTTTAATTGTAGCAACAGACATAAAAGAAAGCTGGAATCCAAAGTTTTTCTAGCTGGAAATATAAGAAGATAGAAACAAAGGAAAGAAAACACTGATGGACAAAGAAGACAGTATTGTTCAGGAACTGATCTCTCAAAGAAACTAAGAATTTTTTTCATTGGTCTGTAGCTGTTCTACTGTCTGGTTCTGTAGAACATCTTTTAGGACCACAGGAGAAAGACCAGTGTTTTGATGGTGCCTTCAGGTTTCATGTAGCACTGGTGGTTAAAGCCATGTTTAAAATGCTAAGGCTTGTTAAAGTGATGACAGCTATGTTCCTGTCATCCTGCCAAGCTGGTTAAGATGCTCTCCATACTGGAGATGTATCATATTCACAGCTCTGAGAAGCTAGCCAGGAATGCTAGCTCTTACCCTTTGTGTAGATAAGGTGAACTGCCATAAGGCTCTGCTTCCTGGAAAAAAAATGTGTACGGCTTAACTGAAAACAGTAGCCTTGCTGGCTATCTGGATATCAAGGGATTACACCTGAGCAGTTGTCCCAGCATGAAAAGAAAGGGCAATCTCCCAGTATTGCTAAAGTTATAGAATACACTTCAGTATCCACCTATACCGGAAGACAAGCAACTTTCTTCATCCAACTGAATTGTCTCCATATATGGGATTCCCTTTTTAACATGGTTTAGGACTGCTGCCACAGTAGTTTTGTAACCACCAAAAACCACACTGAAAATCCCTAACAAGTTTTAACTGTTTCAGCTTCTTTTGTAGTTACAGAACTTTTCCTTTTTTTCTTCTTTCTTTTCTAAGTCAACTATTTAACACATAGTTAAGTGACTAAAGTGACTCTCCTGCTTTCCATATTTCCTGAAATAGGCAGAAAAATTTCCAACACTATATATGCTATTGAACAATGGCCAGTAGTATTTTGGGCATTTTCTTCTTTAAAAGGCGTCATTCTTCCATCACTGCACACAGAGCTAAGGCTGCAAACATCCATTAGTAATAACAGAGTATAGAGGTGAATTTCTTGCATTTCATAATGGAAAAGACTCTCTGAGCGGCATATTTCAATAAGTCAGTAATAAAAAATATCAAAACAAAGTATACACTGTGGATACCTTAAGTATATGGGCTGAAGCACAGGATGTACAAGGAGAGTCTAAGAGAAATGGCTTTGTTCAACCTGAAGAAGAGAAGGCTCATTGCTATCTACAATATCTAATGTAAGGGTTCAGAGAAGCCAGAGCCAGAGCTAAACTCTTCTCAGAGCTACAATGTTGAAGGATAGAAGGCAAAAGGCACAGGCTGAAATTCTGACTTGATGTAAGGAAAAAAAAAAAAGTAAGAGTGGTGAAGGATTGGGAGCATGCTGAACTGAGAGTTTGTAGAGTTTCTATCCTTCCAAATGCACAAAGCTGAACTGGACCCAGCCATAACCAGCTTGCTGTAACTCGCCTGACTCTGAACAGCAGCTGACCTCTAAAGGTCACTTTCAGCCTACAGGGCTCTATGAATCTATGTTCTTTGAGCACAAAGAACAAAAATGTATGCATATTTATGCTGGTTGTTCTGGCCACATACGGTAGTTCCGTAATTTTACTTTTTAAACAGTAATTCTGACAGCACCTCACACAGTTCAACAGATGCTGTCAAATAAGATTAATTACAAGAGTCACTTGAAATATCACGTAAGTACATAGCTGTAATTAATGGCCAAAATTGTATTTGAAAATACAAGTAATTTCAGACAGAAGAAGCTGGAACATGAGACCTGCAGTGTCATTCTGGAGAAGTCAATTACAAAATTCTGTATTACACAAAGAGAGACATAGCAACAATTTCACCTGTACAATTGCACCCCTAAGATGCACTTTAAATTATTAGGATGTCAGTGACAATATAGTAACATTTAACAATGAGAAGTGATGTTTTCATCTCAGAGCTCCAGGTGCTGCAGCCTGCCTGTACTTGCAGTGACAGTTCAGAAAGTTCTCATCTTGAGACGTTTGCCATGCCAGCCATTACCCGTGCTGGTAAGGGCAAAAATTGGTCTCTTAACTTAAGCTTGTTTTCAATTGCAACTCATCCATTGTGGTAGGACCTGCTGAGAAACTGCACGTATTTGCTTCCTTAGAACTTTTTATGGTGACAGATATCTCTGTGAAATGGTAGGATGGACTGACAGGAGTAGTAACCACTAAATTGTACCCACATGTCTTCAAATATTTCATTTGCCAGGGTTTTTATTACAACTGTAACTGAAAAATCAGAGGATTTCCCAAAATTTTTGTGTGGAAATTACTCAACACCCTCCTCGCTCCACCCCCAGCCCCGAAAAAACCCAAACAGAAATTGTAGAAACAATAATAACAAGTCATAAAAAACCCAGGAAAAGGTGGATAAAAAGTACTATTCAAAGAGACATTATATCATTAATACTCAGGGAAAATGGCAATAAAAAATCAACTGTTTCTGTTACTAGAGCAGGTGGGTTCCTCACTGAATGAAGGGCTGCCACTGATTAAATGAGAGCAGGGTCTGAATAAACACCAGGTCTCTCTGACACAACCCTACAGTATGAAGAGAAGATGTAGTAAAATGTGCTAAAAGCACTCCGAATCAACGTAACAATATTCCATGGTTAATCTGAACCAAGACATTGTGAAAAATCTGCAATGAATATATGAAATTTTATTTTGGATAGGTAAAGATCATGAGGTACTTGAAATTCAAACCATGTTTCTCAACTATTTGTTGTATGCATGATGATGTAGAAGACAGCTTCTATTCATTAAATAGAATGGGTTCAGTAAAAGTGGTAGTATTACTCCAATTCCTAGGATAGGTAAGCAGGCCTATCTTTTTCTGTCTTTAAAGTATAAAGAGTAAGCCAGAATCTGGCCCTAAAAAGTGATTCTCAGAAGAACTTAAGAGGATATTGCCAGTCACATCCAGTTAGGAATGGATTTTGGACAATTATTTAAACAGGTCTTACATCAAACAGCAGATTTCATGAATTAATTCAAAGCACTACCTTTGAATTTACAGATTACAAAATTTAAGTCATTAAATGATCAAACCTGTACATAATTTTATTTTTACTTTAATAATTGTTTAGTTTTATGCATACATTTTAATATCCCTCAAAACAAACCAAACAACCCTCAAATGAAAATCCACATTCCCATGTCACACAACTTGACTGGTTGATAAGGCAACAGTAATTAAGAAACAGGCATCCTTCTATATGAAGCTGGTAAGTGTGTTAGGTAAGATTTACACGGATTTTGAGTGCCAAACAAACTGTTATTTTATGACTTACAAGTAGTTAAATTAAAGAATGCAGAAGCAGTATTATCACACTGATGGTTCCTTAAACATGCTTGCACACTGTGGCATTATAAACTTAGGCAAAAACCTGCTGTGAACCTGAGAGTGATTGCAGATCTATTTTTGTAATCATCAGGTTTTTGTGTTAGAACTCTCCATGGCATGTATGAAAGCACTTCCTCATGAATGCTGCTGCAAAACCAAAAGTAGAACACGAATACACCCACACCCTGATATCCAACACGCTGGCTTCCTGAGGTAGGGTGTGACCGAAATCCATGCCAAAATTTGTTGTTACTAAGTTGCCAAGGTAAAGAAGCACCCCCTAATTAATTGTATACAGGAGAACAACGTTTAATCTTCCTGTGGTTGCAAACAATCATTCTGAGTCTCTCTGTCTACAGACAGAAGATACAAGCATGCTCTGAGCATAGCAATGCAGCTACACGTGGCCCTTGGTCGCCAAGAAACTGGAGCCAAGAAACAGTCTGAGACTCTTTCCCATACTGAACAGGGGAAATAGCACACTGCCCTTGCTTTTCTGGACTTCCCATTTATTTGAAGTACTTGTTCTTCCTTACAAATTATACCTGATATTCAAGGTATGATTGGGGCTGGGTGTTCCAGACACACGAGCAACTGTCATCAGTCATTCAGGAAGCTCCTTGTGCTCAGTTCATGTGGAGATTCTGTACAAACCCTTCACCAAGTCCAAACAATGAGGAGACTCCATACAAAGCTCTGACACACAATGAGTGACTGGGGTGACTCTGGCACAAGGAAGACTGTTATTCAGATAGCTTTCTCTGTCAGACTGTGTGCCAAAACCACTATCTAAATGGTCTAGAATTGTTGGCATCATTTCTTCATTACCTTTCTGTCATGGAGTTTTGAGACTACGTGATAATAACTAATATACAGTCCAGCTGGTTTGGAAGAAACTGATCTTTGTAGTAAACCATTCATTATGAAACAGTATAAATATGTTGTTTAATAGTAAGAGAATAATATTTTCTTATGTCAAAATCACAAAAAGACACAACAAAATATCTTGCTTGGAAATTGAAGCTTCAGAAATTAGTGCTAGATCCAAGTGCAAAATTAGAATTCTGTGAGAAAGTGTGCAGTTTTTGGAGCCACTATGACCACTAAAATAGGGAGTTTCCCCTTTTCACAACCTACTCACTGTGCTCCCCTTCACTCATTGCCCCATGTTTCCATCTCTTACCTTGTGTCATAACAAGAGCATGTTGGACTCCTCCACCACCTGCTTTTTTAACTAAATTAAATAGTGCATAAGTGCATGTCATAGAAACCCCAGGAGGGAACAGGTGAGTGTCAGAACCACTACAAAGGAAAGGAAGGGATCAGACATACAAGAAGAGTGGAGCAAGCAATGTCTTCCACAGTGATGATAAACCACTAGAGATACAAAGCTCCCTAACTGGCCTTCAGGGTAACTATGGAAGTGGTAAAAGTTGTGGTAGACGCTACGGCTAAAAATTTTGCAACATAAGAAGATTTTCTTAAGCTTGGTAAACTTCTGATACAAAGTAAAATTAATTCTGGGAAGCACTATAGACAGCTCCACAAATGAGGTCGGACTAGATTATGTTCTTTAAAGTATTTATTCATACAAGTTTTAAGCACATCTTAAACAAATGCATGCAGCACAGACTTTTGCAACATTCAGATTGATGCTACAATGTGACTCAGGAAATACTGTGAGTAGCTCAGCAGCTCACCAATGCTGTTTAATAGAAAGGGAGGTGAGGCCAAGCTGCATGGAGGTGCATTTCAACTAAGTTCTGATACTTTCTCTGAGAGTTCACACTGCTCATGATCTCTAAGAAGGCAGTGAACAGAGTATCTGAACATGCATGTTGGACATAGCCAGATCTACAGACAAAGGATATGGTAAGTACTTACTGAAATAAAGATGTTAAGCAGGTTTTCCAGTGTTGGGAGCTGTGGAATCAGTTTCTGTACCACTTTGCTAAATGCTTCAAATATAGAATGATCATATATGCTTGTCAGATAAAAGCTGGAAAAAAACGTCACCACATTTTCCTTTTAGCCACATACTGTGAACATGATGTACCTTTCATAATATGAGTGAAATAAAATATTGTCAAACAGTAAGTGCCTATAGTAATGCAATTACCCTGTGATCAAAAGTCACAATATGATTGCAGCACAGGACTTCATCTCTCTACTAAAAAAACCCCAACCTAGACACTGAAACCTAGACCTTGATGTAGAACTTTTTAATGCGACTCCCATGCTGGTATCCTTACAAAACTATTTATCAAATTGCAGGAGGGGAGTATTACTGACTATGTCTGTTGTGATCTAATTTTTGAAAGCTGTGGACCCATTTATCAGTGTAGTGATGCAGTCGAGTAGTTAAGAGCTCTAAAGCTGGCATGTTCACAGAGCAGGCCTCTCTTTTTAATGTATTTGTATTTGGCGTTAAAGTGCTAAGAAAGCCATGACAAACTGATGTCCTCTGGTTCCCAGCCTGCAGAAGTACACTATTTGTCACTATTTGCTACAGTAATCCACTTTACCAGAAGACACAAGGCAAGAATACAGCACAGGTCCTCCCAGGTGGCTCCAAGCCAGCTGCAGCAGTGAGGATGAGCGACTGGGAGGGGACTGTGTGGCAGAGAGCTCTCAAAGAAGGCAGAAGTGATGTAGTGGCATACACTCCACTGCCTGGAACTCTACTGGTTGCTGTCACTGTCCAAGCCAACTTATTTCAAGACAGCAACTGCAGCAAAAACTGAAAGGACTCTGGCATGTTTGTCATCTGTTATTAAGCAGCTCTCCATCTTTCACTCCAAGACAGCAATCAGAAATAAGATACTTTGGTTCAGGTCAAATGTAGCATCTCTGATTATCCCTTTCCTTCACAGATCAAAAGCACATTGCCTGCTACTTCAAGAAAACAGAAAATGGTAACTTGTCAAATAAACTGCTCTCCTCTTTAGCATTCTCTGCACAGCAGCTTTTCTCACCTGAGGTGAATCTTCTCCAATCCAGCATCTGCAAGGTCATCATTTGCCCGCTGGTGAATATCCCTCTGCGTTTCAATCTTGTGATCATCAGATAAACCATCCACTTTATGGATAAAGATTTCAAAGTTGATATCTGGATTCACTTTATAGGCTCTGGTCACAGTAAGATGCAGCCGAGCTAATGCTTCCATATAATCATCCTAATAAAGGAAAAAGAAGAGCTACAAGTTATGAAAGTATTTAAAAATATATGTATTAAGTTTTATGATACTTATTTTTAGATAGTACTACAGCTCAACAACAGCTTAATTTTTTTAATGTTTTATAAGTAGAAGCCTGAGCCTACATCCAGCATGTGCACCAATCTCATGCTGTCAGCACTGAGGAATCTGAGTAAGAACATTGAGATGTTAAAACAAATTAGTTAAACTTCTGAACATACTGCAGAGAGAGATTAAAAATAGCCAAGCAGCTCTTCAAGTTTTAATGACTTCTTTTAATGTGTGTTTGTGATGTAGATTATTTATTTGCTTTGAAAAAACCCTATGCTTTCCAACCCATTTGTCTATTGCTGAAGGAAGAAAAGAGTAGCTTAAAGCCCCTTTTTTTACCTGAGAATCAATAACAAATATCAGTGCTCCAGTGCCTCTGAAAATCATCTCATAATCAAACGTAGGGTCAAAGAAGTCAATTTGCCCAGGAAAATCCCATATCTGAAAGTTGACAAAGGAGCTGTTGGAAACATCCTCTCTGCAGATCTTGTTTGTGCTCTCCAAGAAGAGAGTCTCATTCGGCGACATTTTGTGAAAGACAACTTTCTGAATGGAAGACTTTCCACTTCTTCTCAATCCCATGAGCAGGATTCTTGGCTTAACTTCAGTACTGAAGGGATCATTGAAATCCAAAACTGAATAAAACCACACAAGAAGAAAAGGAATATACTATGGCAATATAATTAGTAACTGCCAGATAACATGCATTTGATATTTATTTTCAGGAAATTTTTATTTGAATTTATGCAAATGTTACCAATGTTTAAGCTTAGAGAGCAGTGCTACAGGCATTTTAACTTATTTGCCCCTTAGGCTATACTATCAGAAAATCTACTTCTCACCTCTAAGACACAAACTGTAGAAGCCTTGACTGCTCTGTTTGTACATGAAAAATCTGTTATCACACACAGACATCCTAAAATACCTAATTTTACTCTAATTAACACTATGCCAGATATATTCTTCTTTAAAAGAGTATCATCTGATAACAAATACCCTTTTCAGCTGATAGCTACATCACACTGCTGGAAGAACAGAGTAAGACTGTGTTAAATACTTCTGCATGACCTTCCTACCTGAGGGCTTCCCTTCTCTAAAATCAACCAACCAATAAATAAATAAATGAATGAAATCACAAATGCAAGGAGCTACAGGAAGAGTTCAACTCAGCAGGCACACAATTCTTCTATGTTGAAACGTACAATACTGAGCTCATGAGGAGTCCTTTTCTAAGGTGCTTAGGATTTCACCTGCTGCTCAGTATTTTGTGTTACAGTCTGTAAAGTTTTGTTACCCAATAAATAAGATTACAGCATATCATCTGCCTATTTGTAAAACAAAGGCCTGGAAACAGGAGTTTCATTGTGTTACCTACCCCAGTTTGAAACTGGTACCACTTTTCCTGGTGCTGATGCAAGTTATATCAGCATCAAGCAGTTCTAACAGTAAACTATGCTGTTATATCTCTAAGGACATGAATGCATAGCTATCCATTCCTGTAGGCACACCAACTTTAGCTTCAGGTATCTCCAATCAAAACACCTACAGCAGTCTAAATTGCTGCATTTAGTCGGCCTGTAACTTTGAAATGTCTTTTGGTGCTGAAGGTGAAGTAGCACTGCCCTTATAAGTAAAAAGCTTTCTAACACCTCTGTGAAACTCTTTCTGCAGTGTCAAACACAAGCAACGCAAAAAAATGAGTTGTCAGTGCTAAATCCACAGAGTACAACTCCGAGTACACAGAGGTCAGGTTTAAAATACTGATCACACAACAGGCTAACAGGCTACTGATCACACAACAATCTAGTGATGTTTGGTAGACCTCCCCACCACTGCACTACAGACTATTCAGATAATACCTCATAGCACAACATAATTGCATTGCATTTCCTTCCCTTTTTCTGCTGGGTAGGTTTTGAATTGCGGAAAACTGGCACATATTTATTCACATGCATAATTCTTGAATATGCCCTGCATACATTAAGCTTTACTCCCGAAATATGAAAATCCAAACCAAGAAACCTTAGCAACAATTTGAACCTGTCAATTTATTACATAGCCCTCTCTGCCAAAAAAGATGGAAAGCTTAAAGGAATCTTTTGCCTAGGAACATGTTTTGCACCCAGGGGTGGTGACCACATCTTGTGTCTTCTTGTGTCCCTCAAGCCTCACTCACAGCTTCCAGAAACACAAGAGCAGGGTATGTCTGCCAGGAAGGTACAGAAGCATGTCCAGGTCTGTTTGTGCCTCCCAATTTGAGTGACAGAGAAGTAGAGCTTCTCAAACTGAAGGTATTGCAGTGTTAGCATAAAACATCTCCTGGCACCATCTACTGGCTTGTGGGAGGTTGTGCCACTCGGTGTAGCCCCGTGGCACCAGTGACTGACAGGAGTTTTCAACTCATATCGGTGGGATACTGTCCATTTCAAATACAATTGAAAGGCCTTGGCAGTTATTACCACTTACTGTGGTCTTGTCAATTATCACACATGAGCACTGCCAGGCAGGAGTAGTGCACAGGGGAAATGCCTTCAGGCAGAACAGGGATAGGTAACTCTGTAAGAATCTCATCCTACAAACACAGCCACTTCGGCTGATCCACACACAACAAATTTAGGAGGTAAGAAACTGAGGTCAACATGCTGCTCTACTCTTCCCATCAACTTGAATAGGGGTAGTACCTCCTGTGGCTGAGAGAAACATGTGCCCTACAACACTTCACACCTACAGAAAACATCAGCTCTAAGATGATGTAACAAAATTTTATGTTTTGGGGGTACTGTGTTGTCAATTAACCAAACCAAACATGCAAGATTTAATGGTGTATCCTCCATCTCACTCTGATTTTTGGCCATCAGAATGGAAAATAATTTATCCAAAGCTTTAAACAGACTTTATAAAAACATATAAAGAACAGTCTTCAGGTGGAGGTTTTATTGCATGTTTCAAAAAAAAAAAAAAAAAAAGCCTCCCATTTGCTCTGTACACAACTGAACTTACAAAGTCTCATCTACCATGGATTTGTACTTTGTGTCCCCTTCCTCTTCCCACCACAATAACACCAACTTCCTCCTGTATGTCTTATGACATCTCCTCCAAATAACAGATATGACATGCTGTGGCTGATCTGGAGCCCAGCACATTTCAGCTGGCTACACCGTGTACACCCGTCTGCCAGCTGCTGCCACAGAGAAAACACAAAGCTGCTCCCCTGTTCCTCTGAGGACACTTCATTTAGCTTTCTCCTCTCTTCTGAATGCCAGTTTTCCTCAAACTTGTGGGAACTTAATAAACTTTGAGACGTCTTTTGTTCAAATTTGGTTCAAGGTGGACAGCAGTTTCCAAGGTTCTGACCATTGACGAGACAACCTGAGGACAGGCTACCTACCTAACTTCCTTTTCTTTAAGAAACAAGCTAAAACCCCACATATATCTGAAGAAGTATTTTAAATAACTTGGTGTTTTTATGTTGTTGTATTAAATTATTCCAGGCTGTTAAGATTTTTACTGATTGTAATGCTTAATACCAAGAAATTGCTTTCTATTAAAGCCATACCAAAAAAAAAATACAGTTGCAACTGCAAACAGAATTAGCGATGAGAAGAATGAAGACCAGCTCTTCTGCTAGTAAGACTGTTATTTAGCTTTTGAAATCCTGCCAGTTCAAAGACAGGGAAATGTTAAGAGTATCATCCAAACCTGATGAGATAGCAAGGCTTCTATAGCACTTCCCTCTCAGAGAGAGTTAAGAGATTACCTTATATGTAAAGGAATTGGACGATGCTTTGCCTGCCCACATTCCTTTGCAGGAGTACTTGACAACTCCTTTTTTAATTTGCCACAGAAATGCCAGTAGATGTATCACTGCAACTTCCCAGACTAGGTTACTGAGTGAGATCATAATAAGCCCAAGAGAAACACTAAACTCTTCTCTGTTCTATAACAGGAAAGATATTTTTCCCTATTGTGAGATGCAACACATTTCCTGCTTCATTCACTTCTGCAAAAAGTAAATGTAAAATGCCAGTCTCTAATGCATATCAACAGCCCTTCATATTTCAGCTTTTCTAAGCAGCCATAAAGAACAGAAGCCATGCTGGTTAGAGACTATATCCTTTGAAGTATTCACGAATTTAACTCAACAAACCTAAAAGCACTTTCCCCTAGAGAAGCACTCAATTCCTTACAAAACTTCTGTTAACTGCAGTTGTGTCCTAGCTTAGGGAGTGTGTTTTGCATGCATTGCAACATGCAGAAGAGCACAGCTCTGAGGAGTTGAGAACTCCACGTAGCAGTCCCGACCTGTCTCACCAGGATGCACAGTACAGAACAAATACTTTAATATCTCCTTTATGCTATTAGATACACATGGATAACTAAAACAGTTTTTGAAGCCCATCCTGAATTCCAGGTCAATTGCAATTAATTATCAAAGCAGGTGACTATCAGTGCTTCCCAGGTGTATGGGATGGGGATGCCATGTTCTGTACATCCCACCAGCTTTCAAACATCCAAATAAAAAACATCACAGCTCATCTGTTCAAGTAACATAAAGCCAAAAGGAATTGTTTCGCTCATGTTACCATCCGCAAGTAACAAGCCTTGGAGTCTAGCTTTGAACTAATACAGCTAATAATGTGGGTTTTTTCCCACTTATGCAGTTATATTAAGTTTTAACCATTTCTGTGTAAAGGAGAGGTAGCAGTCCCAAACTTTCTACTCTTACCTTCAAACCCATTCATCTTGTAGCATTTCCAGTACTACCGTGACTGTGGTATTTGCAGCACTTTGGATTGCTGTCAAGACAATGCCCTTACAAAACACATACAATGAACATCTTCAACTCTAACAGATGGCCTGAGACTAAAGAGTTAACAGAAAAAGCTTGTATGCAATAAAGAAGGCTGTTCAGCTACTGTGGGTTCATAGACATTGAAGAAACGCCTGGTGGAAGGAAATTCTTGTGGCTACAGAAAAGACTCAGAACCAGAAGACCTGGTTCCACACTGCCTCAAGTGCAGCACTGTGCAATGCTATGTCTTAAAGCCACTTCCTTGGACACTCTGCAGAGGGCTTCCCTGCTTCTAAACACTTTTTAATTGCATATTAAAAAAATATGACTAGGCTTTATGTAAATTTTAGTGTTTTCAAGTCTCTGAATATGTGTAAACTAAGGACAAGAGCCATGGTTTTAGCCATTGAAGCTGGAGACACAAACCCAGTATGGAGTGAGAGATAACCAATCTTCTGCATGCTTACAAGAATCAATTATGCTTTTACTTTTAAGCCTGGCTTCTCTCTTCACTGTCAACAGCCATGCATTGAAGTCGTCCTTCTTATACTGCCCTTTTCATTCTTTCTTTGTAGAAAAGTGAAGGCTGTGATACTGAATTTTGGACTACTTGCTGTACAGAGCCAGGAAGAGAGGACAAAAAATAAGGGAAAGCCTCTTGCCCTGCAGCCCAGTGTTACACAAAACACAGACCTGAATCCCAACCCCCTCCATTTCAGATGCTGTATGTCTCTTTCTCCAGACAATTCAAAATGCAACAGAAAACCAGGGAATCTGGACAGTTAAAATAGATTTTGTTTTAATCCTGTGTAAAAAAGTCCCTGCAATGGACTGTCTTCTCCTGCTATTAACTATGTAAAGGTTTTTTTCTGTTAAGTACAATATTTTGGTGTTACTATAAAGAAGCAATTGCAATTTTTAGCAGTCTAACAAGTTCCTATTCAGAAATATCCAAATAAATTCATCTGAACACAGAATACGGATTACTTTCTACAGAAAATATTAACTCAGTGTAGCACTAAAGAAATTAATTAGAATTTCTTCTCTTTGCATCAAAATGAAGGCAGTTCTTTAGCAGGTTCAAGTAAGACTTTATTTAGTCTCAGTTATACTCTTATAGTCTAACATTCCTATGGCTTTTAACCATGAAGGCTTATACTCAAAGCACTGACCTTCCTCCCCTCCCCAAAATTACATTAGTCAATGCAGCACCTCCCATGGCAGCCTGTAGGACTGGGCCTTTAAGGAGAAGGGTTCCACACACTAATATAGAAGTAGACTTAAAATATGTGGCCTTTTATTATGCTCTTATAAAAAAGCACTTCTTTTTTTATCCTGCTAAACTGAGAGTTCTCCAAGCTCCTTTGTGAAATATGTCTCAGAAGAATGAATTCAGGCTCTGAATGAACGCAACAGGCTCTGAGCTGGCATTTCCTTTTTCTACTGAATGAGACTGCTTTTCCTGGTAAGCCCGTCCTTCTTAGCATCACCATCCATACTGCCACGGACATGCAGTGAGTAACGCGGGTCCTCACAAGCACAGACAGACATTTAGCAGAGCCTGCCACCGTGGGACTGACACTCGCAGCTGCGGAGGAGCCCCGGACACAGAGCTGCGTGTGGCCGCTGCCTTTTATAGCGTGACACCCAACCCCCCACCTCCTTGGCACACTCGGGTCACATCACCAGGCTGTGGCCTCTAAGTAATAACTCCCACCCCAGACAAGAAGAATACTGATGAGAGATTACACACACACACTTTGCCTGCACTCCCCTTGCCTCCTTCCTCCTTCCCGACGCTTCCTGTTACCTGTCAGCCCTTGCCCCGCTCCTTCCTCAGAGCTCCCTGCACCCTCTGACCCACCGAGTACGGTGTCCCCGTTCCGGCCCTTCCCATGGCCACCTCCGCAGCATCCCCGCTCCTCCCGGCCTCTCAGCACCCACCCCCGTCCCCAACTGGGCCTGCCCTCCCTCTGGACGCCTCGTC
>NW_008239767.1:5212646-5216316 GCF_000691975.1 Corvus brachyrhynchos
TCCCGAGGGACACCCGTGGGAGCGGTGCACACGCGAGGCGCTGCTCCTGGCGTGCGGGGCACCATGGGTGGGCGAGCGGAGTGGCCAGGTGTGCCAGGCAGCGGCACCGAGATGGCACCTGGCCCTTCTGGTACAAGCAGCCCTGCTCAGAACCCTTAGAGTCATAAAATCAGTTAGGTTGGAAAAGACCTCTGAGGTCATCGAGTCCAACCTATGACCGAACACCACCATCTCAACTACACCGTGGCACTAAGTATCACGTCCAGGCTTTCCTTAAACACCCCCAGGGGCGGTGACTCCACCACCTCCCTGGGCAGCCCATTCCAATGTCTAATCACCCTCTCTGTGAAGAATTCCTGCCTAATGTACCACCTAAATTTCCCCTGAGGCAGCTTAAGACTATGTCCTCTCGTTCTGTGTTACCGGTTGCCTGGGAGAAGAGTCCAACCCTTATCTGACTACAACCTCCTTTCAGGTAGTTGAAGAGAGTGATAAGGTCTCCCCTGAGCCTCCTCTTCTTGGTCGTGTCATGCAATCTCACCCGGCACAAAGCCCAAAGATGGACTCGGGACTCTCCTGCATCACCCCTACACACCTTCAGCATGTGGGAGACTGTGGGACCTGGGCGGGACCAGTGTGTCTTTCACCAGTCTAAGCTCCAGAGTGTGTGTGTTAGTCCCTGGCTGTTATCCCATGCTGCCCACTGTGGTGACCGGCAGCTGAATTCCTTATTCACCAACACCAAATTTTCCTGTGTTTCTGTTTCTCTCTTACTACTTCTTCTTGTCCTGTTCTCCCTCCTTGCATTCATTATAATGATTAGATTTCTATTTGGAGTCTCCACGTTTTTCCCTGCAGCTGGTTATTTTTTCCCACCTGTTTTGCACTAACCCACTGGAGATAATGGAGGTACAGGTCTGTTCAGAGGCGGGAGAAATCCCCCTTGTCTATTAATATACATATTTATCGAAATGCCTGCCTTTATTCTCAACTGATCAACCTGCTTAGAAGTTTTGCTTGAACAGATTAACAATGTACTAAAAGATTATGGGAAATGTTTCAAAGTTAAACCTTGTAAAAGAAATTAGAACTTAGGTTTGGAGCAGGACTTTTTTACCAGTCACGTTTTCAGCATTGTGTCTTGGGACAGCCCTGGCAGGCATTAGCCTGCTGAAAACTGATGGAAAGAGGAAGAGAGTTTCCAGGTGTGTAATGAAGGGCCATCTGTCTCACACACCAGCTGACCTCTTATGCGCACAAAGGGCTGTTAGGTCTCAAGGCCAGCTTTGGATATTAGGTCTTGCCCAGAAATCTGTCTGTATTAGGTTTCTTCTATACAAAGAGCTATGAAACATGACCAATGAGAGAGAGAATAATTTGGATATATTAAATACTAAATCAGGCTGTAGAAACTTAAAAAAGAGGACTGGTTACAATGCAGCTCTTCCCACTTCAGGTTCAAAGCCATGTAGACTCCAGGCCCATTGCCGGATAGGTTTTTAGAGTAGGGCTGAGGAACTTCTGCCAATCCCTTGGCAATATAATGTCATGGACTCTACATAAGCCTCAGGACTTGCTCCTCCTCTGTCCTTTTGCCACCAGGTTGTTTTCAGTCCCCTCTGCATTGGGCCTTTTTCTCCTTTTCCTTTAGTCAGGTCACTTGACTTTGAAGCTGGGTGCACATAATGAAACAGCACCCAGCCTTCAGTCACAGGACTTGTAGTAGGGGCAGGTAAATAAGAGGTTGATTCTTTGCATATATGACATGTACAGTGTTAGATGTGACTGTGTCCATGGAGAGCTGTAGTTCATAGACATGATATACTTTCTGTTTCATTCATTTCTCTTCCCACTAGAAAAAAAAATCCAGAAAAATACAAAACGGACTGTCTGGATTAGAAAAGGTTAATGTTAATTAAGCACAGGGAATGGTCCCACTGACATCCATGCAATCAAGGAGCCTATCTGCATCTAGGTTTGCAAGATCATGATAGGGTCTTATCCTGTTCCTGTTAAAGAGTGAAAATTTCCATAAAATACATTGATCACAGATCAGTGCCAAGAAAGCCTTTTTCTACAACGTGGTAACATCTCGTTTCTCAATCATAATGATCAAACATAACCAAAATAGTTCTGCAAACTTTTACATATATGGAACTTATTTAACATACAGATTAACTGTTACTCACAGAAATACTTCTATTCCTACATTAGAATTTTGCACAATATCAAATTAAATAAAATTCACATGAAGTAAGCCTATCCTGAATATGGAAATAAGCAAACAGAATTGTAATGTGAAGAATCACAGTGCGTTTTTATGTGTTTTAGCAACTACTCTTTAACTTCGGTAATGACACCAGACTTCAGATTAATGTTGGAGTTTTGACAAAGCCTTGCTGAGATCAGGGAGGCATCAGAACAGTAAATCCAGTCAGTCATTTGTGGGGAGCACCAAGGGTTTTGATGTAAACCTGTGGTATGACTATTGCTACAGAACGATGACTACCATAGTAATTGCTTAGTGAAAAAGGCATAAATAGAGTAATCTGAAAAAACATTCAAAAGAATGTATTCATGACATAACTAGGAAGTGGCTGTGATACTTCATTGTTTAGCTTGTTTAGGGCATCAGTTCATTTAGGGCATCCTGAGAATGCCTTCAAGCCAGAGAAAGAGCCTTTGAAAGCGACCAGGCATTGTATGGGGAACAGCTGCTTGTTTTCTGTTTTCTCCTTCTTCCAGTCCCACTTCTATCATTTTACTCAGCCTACTCATACAAACTCCTTTCTCCTCTACCAGCGTCTACAGATGGTCCTGTCTAACTTGCCTCCCTACCAGTTTGTGAATTACTGACATTCACCCATAATTGCCCATACAAACACATGCCTTGGGTGAGCGGAAGGTCCCAGGGATATTGTGGTAGCTGGAGGGGTGGGTGAGGCAGTAAGGAGGCACAGTCAGCTTTCAAGGCGTCCCTCTCTGACCTTCAGCTCAGACTTCAAAGCCCGCTGACTGGCTCCCTGATGGAGGGAAGGGCATCTAGCCTGCCCGAAATTGGGGAAATTTTATTGTGTCCGGTTCTGAGCTCCTCAGTACAAGAGGGACATGTAGCCGCTGTGGGTCCAGCAGAGGGCAAGGAGGGTGATTCAGAGACTGAAACAGCTCTCTTACGAGGAAAGGCTGAGGGAGCTGAGCTTGGTTGCTGAAGATGTGACTGAGGGGAGACTTCACTACTGTGTATAAATATCTAAAGGGACCGTACCAAGAAGATGGATCGGCCTCTTCTCGGTGGTCTCAGCCATTCCAACACGAGGCAATGGGCAGAAACTGATGCATGGGAAGTTCCACCTGAACATGAGGACGAACTTATTTACTTATTTACAGCCCAGAGAGGCTGTGGAAGTTACCTCACAGGAGATATTCAAGAGCTGTCTGGACGCAGTCCTGTTCCATGTGCTCTAGGACGACCCCGGTTAACCAGGGAGGTTGGACCTGTGATTCTGTGGCTTTGTAGCGCTTCTGCTCCTACGCAAATTGTTATGAGCTTCCATAATCAAGTTGCAAAGGAGCTTCGGTCCAGGAGAGCGTCCAGCCCGCGTGGAGCCAGAGCCCTGCGTTCCTCGCGGGGCTCCGTGCTGGCTCGGCCGCTCGCCGGCGGGGCGGGAGG
>NW_008239767.1:5216593-5309495 GCF_000691975.1 Corvus brachyrhynchos
CGCGGCGAAGCCAATGCCCCGCACCTGAGTAGTGAAAGTGTTGCCTTACTCCAGACCGGGGAGGGACCCCAAGTTGGGAAGACACGGACCCTCCGGTGTGCCGCGGAGGTACAAGAGCCTGTGTCGACGTAGGAGTTCAGTTGCAGGTTTGGGGGTGAAAATGAGGAGTCTTAACGCTCTTGTTCCAACTTTCAAGGGCGCGTCTGATGAGAAATGGAAATCTGGCTCAAAGTCATCCTTCCTGTTGTTGACATCACCTGAAAGCTCCACTGGAAATATTTCCACTAGTTTGCTGCAAACATCAGCCTCCCCTGAGGTCTCAACACCTTGTGAGTACACACTGGCTGCTGATAGAGCTCTAATTGTGGAAATCCATGGCTACGGCATGTAATTGTTCTGCAGTGTTCTTTTTATTGCAAGCATTAATAAAGGGCTTATCGTGCCCTGGGGTGTTGTGTGCATTATAGCATAGGCTGTAGACAGTGCTCTGTTTTTTAAAAAAGGCATAACCAATATCTTCATATTTTTATAATTATATGCAAAGTGACTGTTTGGGTTTCTGCTTGGTATTTCTGCAATAGACACGACCAAAAGGACATGTTGTCTGCTACTGAATACCTTTTGTTCACAGGGAAAACATTGAGAGGTTAGAAAGTAGCTTGTTGGTAGGTGCATCAGTGAATCTTTGCCCCATGAGTTATTTAAATGAACCTAGAATGTACTAGCAACGTTAAAGGAGTAATTGGGAAGATCAGTAAGTCCGCCTCTGTCCAAAGACAGAGGAGCATAACTATGTCTTAACTCATATGCAGCACTGGTTAGGCATGGATCCGATCCCCTGGCAGGACTGTTTGAGTCTATGGTTTATTCTGAGGAGAATGTTACTTACTTTCTTTCAAGGTGATGTGTCAGGCTGCGCAGCTAGTTTTATAACAACTTATTTTGGCAGGCTCAAGTTCCAAGTATTGTGTAATCTTCATTCTCTAGATAGGTGGAAAACAAAGTGTTTCTGGAGATGTGTGATTACGTGTAAGATCTGTAGTTGCATTGCAGACCACAAGACATGGTGTAATGACTCTCATTCAGAACTTCGTAATAATTTCTGAGCAGAAAATACTAAAAATATAGTTAAATACACTGCATGTTGCAAAACCTACAGTTGAGTGGCTGCATAAATTGTTTAGATGCTTGGTATGTAGATAGATGATGTATGCCTGTTTGTCCGTGAGGACCTATTAGTCTGCAAGGCTAAATGGGAATTGTGTAGCAGCAGTAGTAATGTCCCTGCTCTTCTCCTTGTTTTTTTGTTTGAAAAAACCTAATAAAATAAAAAAGGACCTTTGTGATAGTATTCAGTTGGAAAATTTTCACTTTCCCCTGCTCCTTAATATTTACCCAGACAGTGCTACCAACCTCATATAGGAGACTGGCTTTGAACACTAGAAATGAACAGCCAGTAAATGATGGGAAAAAATAAACTGATAACCTCCTGATCGTGCAGGTGCTTTCCTTCACGATTTTTTCACAGAGGTCTTTTTGGGGAACAGAAATTGTGTGAAGTTGTCTGCACTAATGGGGCTCCCATGTTGGCTGTTGCAGTTGCAGCACCAGGCTTAGCATCTTGCCCTGTCACAGGTGGCACGTTCTGGAGTTCACATTATCAAACTTACTATGTTCTTGGACTAGATGAGATGAATGATCTCTTAATAAATCAGGTGCTTGTAGGGTGTGGTACTGAGCAATTGAGCCTCAAGCTGCATTTCTCCACATGTCTTCAGCTTCACCTTCACCTCTGTTTGGCTTTGCCAGTGAGTAATTTTGTGATGTATAAAAAAAAGACCTTACTGCCCCTTATTCGCTAAATCTGTATAACAGGATGAACAATGCTTATTGGTTTGGATAGGTGGTGTACCAATGAACATTTGTAAAGCACTTTCAGGTTCTTAAATTAATTATACTGACAACTATATTTATTCTCATTAGTTTCAGATGTCCAATTCCTCTTTTTCCCTCAACAGTTAGGACTTTGGATGAAGTTGCAGAGAATTCACAGCTCTATGTATTTTTAGAGATATATCAGTACAACACGTCCATAGTGGAAGTATTTTATTTAAAACCACAATTGAGGTGCCCTATTTTATTGGCAAGATTGATCAGGGAGATATATTTGTCAAAGACATAAATTTATTGTAATTCCTTTGGGCAAATAAAAATTTGAAATAAATATTTTTAGTTACTTTTGTTTATTCAGGGATGAAATATGTGACTTCCTCAAAAATGATCCAGCCAAAAATAGAGGGTGTAGAGCTGTACTTCAGAAAGACCTTAATTCATAACAACAAGGGGCTAATTTTCTTCCCTGCCTCCTATGCAGCTATTTTGACCCCAAAATCTCCAGAATAGTTTCTGAAGTACAGTACTAGAAATATTCTTCCATATCATTGCTAACTTGTGAGCCCTTTAGGAACAGCTTAGTTGCTTCTCACTTGACTACTCCACTCCCTGTTTAACAGCAAGTGCAGCTGAATAGTTTGTTACAGTTCATTGACAGCAGTTGTGAGAAAAGTGAAATCCTGAAATACCCCAGGTCTTGCTTGATCTGTCACTGAATTATGTGTACTGGTCTCTTTCTAAACTTTTTCCACTCCTTTTGTCCCTGTTTGGTTTATCTCATGCTGCCATTCGGAAGACTGTTGGATTTGTGAAGGCAGGTGTTCCAAAGTTAGGAAGAGTCAGAATAAGTGTGTGGAGTCCTCACTTATTTGTTGCATAGCTTTCAAATGCATGAGTGTTGAGATACTGCCTGTGACTGGGATGTTCTCTGTGTATTGCTTCCTTTGACAGGTTGTGCATGACACAGTGATGCTTTGTATTCAAAGTGGTGCTGGTTTGGCCAGACAGGTATTTTTCTTGTTCTCTGGAAAACTCTGAGGTCCAGTTGGAGGTGTGTCTTGGGAGTGAAGCAGGAAGGATACTGTTGGTGTGCAGTAGTTTGATACCAGTGTCAAGAATGCTATAAAAAAAAACGGTGATGAAATGAGCATCAATTCAGGACACATTTTTGAGAGGTGTGTGATAAATGAGGCATTAAGGCCGCACAGGACTTCGAGCTTATTGTCTATTATTAATCTAGCTTATTACCACTAACAGTTAGTTGGATTTATTGAAAGAGGAAGAGGTCCTGTTGCGATAAATGAATCCCCATTGGATGGCCTAATGGATACAGTACAACAGCTTGAATTCTTGCATTATGCAGTTGTGGGGAGGTTGTCTTGGTAGCCTTAGTGAGGTACTTCTGATGCAATATCGAATGCATAGGTAGCTCATGGTATGATGCAGGACTGTAGGTTGCTGGCTTGCTCTTGCACTGTTTTACTTTTGATCCTTTGTCAGGGATCCTGCCATGTGTGACATGAAATTAATTAGAATGAACAGGAAGACTCTCTCTTCCAGCCAGCACTCATATCTTCCTGCCTTCTCCTCTGTGGCTTCTTCCTTCCCACTCCCCACACCCACTGCTGGTCCTCCAAACCCTAGGTGCATCTCAGCCAAGCCACAGCCACAGCCACGGGGGGAATCTGGCTGTGCTTAGGGATGGGATTTGGGCACGTCTGTGGGAAAGTGGTGGATTGAAGTATCTGGTATGGATGCCAGCCAGATGGAGTATACTGGTGCTACAGGCTAGCTGGGGTGTGATGTGCTGAGCATAGGTAGCCTAGTGGGATTGCTGTAATCCTGAAGAAATATTTATATACTCCTATGTCAGAAAAGCCTAGGCTTTTTTTCTTACATTGTGTTCAAAAGCATATTTGGAGTACTATTCAAATCATGAAATCATACCTCCTTCAAATCCTGGATTTAAACAAGCTTCTCCTAACAGCCTATCCCTTATTTTCCCTTTCTCTCTCATGATTTGCCACCTTCCCCACCTAAGCACCATCCACTTTGTGAAGTGAGCCGCTGAAGATACAGGTTTTGTGTGCATGTCTTGACATGCTGTTGGACAAAAGCATTTTCATTTGCACTATGGAAAATGCATTTGGATTCGATGGAAATTAGTTCCTTAAGAGTGTGCATCTTCATTGTGTGTGCATTGCAGTGGGATAATTTCCTTTTCCAGTTTGAGATGCCAATTGCTTTAAGCCAGTCAGGAATATTTTCTATTGGTTTTAACAGCATCTGCAATATGACATCTTAGGAAGACCTGTTGCTAGTTTATTTGTATTGTGTCAATACACTTCTGAGTTCAAATGCCCTAAATTGTCTCGGATGGGTCAGTCACTGAGGAAAAGTGCCAGCTTTATAAACTAAGAAAGCACTGTGAATGTATGGTAATTATATATGACCTTAATATTTGAGTAGCTTCTTAACAGTGATCAGAGTGAATCATTTTAGATATGTTTTACTTGTATTCAGAGTTTGATGTCTGTGTGCAACAGATGCAGAAGTTGGAGCTGGTTTGGAGTCTTGGGTAGGATGTGATCTTTTCACTGTATCACTGCTGTCTCAAATAATTGCTCTAATAACTGCCAGGCAGATCTGTTGCTTAACTTAGTTTGTTAGTATTTTGTAAAGCTTACATATGAGTAATTTTCCTTCATTTTCTGTCTGAGCACTTTCGGGATTAGACTCTGGTCGAAGTCTTTCAAGAGGGATGGAGGGTGTCTGTCTTCTGGCTGCAGAGTATCTGCCTGACATCTACAGTCTTTCATTGACGTTATTGTTCTGGTTTAAATGCAGATTTTGAAAGTGCAGCACTTTCGTATCAGTTTGGTTTTTCTGGACTTTACAGCAGCTCCTGAATTCTTGCAAGTATGTGTTTGTGGATACAAAAATGCTACTAGCAAGAATTTTTTTGCTATTTTCTAAGTTCATGAGAGACTTTTCTCTCTCACAGAAGAGGTACCAGAGTTCTGTAACCAATGAAAGACCTGCAACCTTGAGAAGCCTTGTTTATACTATAGTAGAAAAATATTTTGACAATGGGTGTTTTAGGATTTTAGCCAATCACCCAAGGGGTGGCTGATCCTTGTCAAATTAGACTATGAAGAAAAAAGTCTATAAAAGAGTTTGTAAAATAATTAAATGAATCAATCTTGCTGCACAATTCTGCCTGCTGGATCTTCTCTCTTCCTCCCTACGGCTGCGGGACACGGTGATATACCCTAGAGCATTTTAATATGTGTTGTTCTTTTTTCACAGCTTCTGTGTAAAATCAGGCCATGCTCTTTCCATGTGCTTTTTTAAAAATTATTTTTAAGTTTATGGTGGTTTTTAATGTTTATTTTTAAGCTTATGGTGTAAGTATTGATATGAATGGCAGACTCAGGTGTGGAGTAAGCTTAAACATGAATTTGAAGTGTAATATTTTTTTAATGAACAGTCAGCTACCAAGTTGGATTCTCTTCTTTCCCTGTAAGACTACACTTAATCAGTTTGGAGAAGCCAGGGTTTAAGAAATCCTGGCCTGGTGTACACTGGGTGAGGCTGTCATCCATTTCACTTTCTCTGGTGTCTCGACAGGCAAGTGGAGGTGCCCCTGCAGGTCAGCAGCTTCATTACCAGCATGCCTGATAAAGCAGAACTGGGTTTGGTGATGAATGAGGACAGCTCAGTCAAGAGGGTATGTTGATGTTAGCTGTGTTAGTTGCTGTTAGCCTCAAAATAAGCAAGATCAAATTTAATTTTTTAAATTCTAGTAATGTAAAGAGTTTTCAAAAGCTTACCAAGTGACATAGATGCTTTTGACATAGCTGGAAAAACAGAGTGCCTAACATTAGCAGCTTCTCTGTGTGACCATTTTTACAAATCATACTTCAGTTGAAGGCGGGGAGAGGTGGACATCTCTCACTGACTGGGACACGACTGTCTGTCTGGGCAGATTTCTTTCAGCTCTTCCTGCTCTGTGGCCAGGAGCTGAGCAAGGTATGATGAGCCTGGTTTGGAAGTGCAGGTGAATGGTTTCATGGTCAGCCTGGCTAATTCTCATCTCTCAGTTGGCTGTATTTCATTTGCAGAGAAAGATGGCATATATTCTCTTTAATGCCTTTCACTCTTGTAGGGCATCCATGTCAGTGAGTCTCTCAAGCTGAGGAGGGAACATGAGTGAACAGTAAACATCCTGAGAAGATCAGAGAAGAAAGGCTATGAAAAACACAGCTTGAAAGTTGCTTTATGATGAGAGCTATTTCTTCTCACTTGTTTTGAGCCTGAAATATGCTGGTTTAATCTGATGCCTTCTAGTATTTCTCCAACCTGATTTTCTTCTACTTAATTATATCCTACCTTTGGTTGTCTCATGTTCTTCTTCCTTGAAACTTTTCTGGTTTTGCTAAACCTTTTCCAAGAAGAGAAGGCCAGAGTTACAACTTCTAAGATGCAATTGAGTTTCTTAGATTAAAGGTGGGTTTGGTTGTATTCTCTGCAGTAATGATTTTTTAGCACTCTTCCTGCTTTTTAACTGTGCTGATGCTTTTGTAAGAACAGTCCACCGTCAACCCAGGATTTCATTCCTGAATCATCCCAAACCCATCATTATGCATACGGAGTTGACGTGTTTTTCCCCACCACAAATACCAGACTGTGTTTAAATGGTATTGAAATCTACCAGCCATTTTAACAGTTGTAATCTTTCCCTGTCCCCTTGTGACTCATTAGTGGGTGTAATGAGCACAATATATGCTTAATGCAGATGGCCGTGGGGCTGCAGGCTTAGTGTCCTTCTCCTGGGAAGACTGACCTTGTACTGTTTATTTCCTGTCTAACTGGTTCTCTATACAGATGAGGACTTTTCCTGTTATCCCATGACTGCCTAGTTTTCATAATACTGGGATTTTTTTGGTGGGTTTGCTTTTTTTTCTTTTAAGCGGCTTTCCTTCCTTTGAAGAGAATCTTTGGGGATTGGACATGAGTTACTGAGGAATAACTTCACATCAGTGAAACCATGGTAACAGGCTATGTGTACATTCACCACAAATGTGAAGTAGCTTAATTTAAACGTCTGTCTTATGTCCAAACAATCAACATTCAGCTCTAACTTGTCTACATTGCAATCACATCCCAGCTTGCTTCATAAAAATTTAAGTTTCAGTGTTCTATTTGGGATTTAGTTTTGGTCAGAGAGTGCCCCAGTGTATTATAGTAACTCACTTCTGTTTCTCGTTCTTCCTACTTGTCAGACCAGGTTGACTATTTCTATATTTAGCTCTGCTTTGCTTATTCATCCTTGCTCAATAAGAATTTTACACTTTGTTTACCTGGAAGCAAGATGGGACCCAGTGTGAAAGTGAATGGCAGAATTAAAAGAGTGGTATGAGTACTTGCACTAAGTAGCATGCCATATCAATAAATCAAAGCAGAATTTGTAGATATAAGCTCTGATCCTTGGCAGAGTCTCTTAACTGAAAAAACCTAATATTTTAAGAAATTGTTCCTAGATTCATAGTCTCCATACAAGAGTAACATGGGTCAAAAAAAAAAAAAAAAACCCCAAATTTTTTCTGCCTCCTTTCTGTTCCCCTTGTCTCTGCCCATCAACACATAGTTGAGAAGTTTAAAAGCTAACTTCTGAGTTCCATATTCTTTCAGAGAATTTAGCCTTTCATGTCTGTAACTGCAGACATACAAATGAGGCGGGTGTTGCTGCTTTATTTACTAGAACTGTGCCAGGTTTTTCCTCTTTTTGTTTGTAATCCTCAAAGTAGGATACTTGGCATGGAAGATAGAAACACATTTTATTCAAAATCAAGCATACAGAACTTGGATACATGTATTTCCAGCTTTTAAAAATATTTCTTTTGAAAAGTTGTAATAATATGAATTTGCTTGCATTTCATGTGTGGGTTTGTACATGCAGCAAATGTCTGGATATACTTACATGGGATGAGCTGGTTTTGGTAACAGGCACACCAAGAAAACAGGTAAGGGTGCATTTAGAAGAACTCAGCACAGCCCTTGAAAGAAAAAAACCCCAATATTTTAAAGGTTTATTTGTTCTCACAATTTGAAATTAAGACTCTCTCCTTGACTGAAACAAGTGTTGAGCTACTCAGGAGGCTGTGGTTTAAAGCTAGTTTTGTCTGGGACCCGTTCTCAGTCTTTCCCAGACATGGAATAAAGAGTGTCAGTGAAATTGAGAACTTGCTCTGTGTTTCAGTCCTGTGTAACTCTCATGAAACACACGGATACTCTGCCTTAGTGGAAAAAGCACTAAATGCTCTTTTCAAGTAAGCTAAGCCAGGGAGAGTTATCAGAGGAGAGAGACACTATGATGGAATTTCTCAGTACCTTAGTAAATATGTGCTACAGTGTTTCACGCTAAGATGGAGAATTTTTCTATCATTCTAGGGAGCTGTATACTTGTCATCTTCCCCAAAATACTAAGATTTTGAAAATCATTAGCTATATAGGCAGTGTCTTAGTTTGACTGATATTAATAAAGTTGCATTGTAAATTTTAATGTAGCAGCAAGCATCTGTTGTATGTCTGTCCTTCTTACTTGTAAAAAAGCAAACTGACCTTTAGTTGATCAGTTGTCATGATTCAACTTTTGAGTATGAGTACCCACTCTTCTGCTAACAAAAGTTTCTCATGGTTTGTTTATGTTAAGCTTAGCTCAAAATACATATGGTCTTCCAAGAAAAACAGAATCAGGCAAAAGTGTCTGTAATGCAAGAGTTAGCAGATTTTAAAGTACCACTTAAAAATCACTTCCCTTATGCTCTGTAAGTGGCATTTTCAGGCCTTCCTTAATGAGGGATCAAGAATAAAGTGATACTAACGTAATGACTCATTAAATAAATCACATGATTTATACTCAAATAACAGTATGGCCCATAGAGAGGTAATTATCAACAGCTTGTGTGTAGCAAAATTATAATTAGTTTACTGTATTAAATCTAAGAAGGGTAGAACTGAAAAACAAAACCTCTAACCAGTTTTGGCATTATTAGTTTAAAGACGGATGTTTCTTATTTTGTTCTTTTCTAAATTGAATTTTATGTTGTATTTTGTATCGGTAATGCTGGATCAGAACCTGATTTCCCTGCTTCTGTGGCTGATCTCATTCAATTCAATGACTGTTTATGTGAATAAGACCCAAAGAATGTGGCTTTGTATGAAAAATATCCTCCCAGAGGGAGTTGTAGTAGGCTCACACTTAATATAAAGGGGAAAAAAAAAAACCCAAAAAAGAAATGAGTGTTTATGTTTCCTTGTCTTGTTGTACAATGATTTTCAGTGTAGTTTCATATTCCGTGAAATTAAATCTGTAGCCAAGATGATATGATATTGGACAATTTTTATAATTCAGCATGCAGGTCTGTGCTGTTGAAACAATAGGCTGAGTGTTTTTAGGTGCAGATAGCCTGACTAAAATGATGTGTTGCAAAAGGAGTTGCAGTGCATTTTCGATAATGTTGAGCAGAGATACTTGTGAACTCTGCATGGTGTGTTACAGTCATGGGAGTAGTTAACAAGATAAAGAAAATCTCAGCTTTCTCTCTGTTTACAAAACTGGCCTTTCTGGAAGGACTGGAAAACAAGAATACAAATATATAATCTGCTTGCCTTCTCTTTCTACCCCTCCTTTCTGTCTCCCTGTATTGAGTCAAGAATAAATGGGAAGGCTAAATGTAAGAAAACAGCACGAGAGTCAGTCCTTAGTTATTGCTCTCTGTTTTATACACCACCGGGAGCTGGTAGTTGTGTGGCGATGCAGCTCCCCTGGTAAGGTGTGATTCAGTCCTGTAGTGCTGACAGAGCAGAACTCTGCCCTTAACTCCTCCTCACTCACACTGCAGTACCTGCAACTCCACAGATGGGTCAGCATAGTTCAGGAGGGAAGTTTGATTTTGTCTGCTCTGAAACGCCAGTGCGTGTTTCTACCATATTAGACCACTCCTGTGATTTTAAGGTAATGAAAATGTCCTTAACATCTTGTCCTTTTTCAATTTAATTTTCCCATTTTCTCTTCATTTTGTGCCACTTCTAAAAGCTCTGTATTGTTCCCCAATTTTGTCTTCCCCCCTCTTTTGTCCTAGTACTTTTGCATCATTGATCTGAGAATCATCTGATTTTCTTTGATCTGTTTCTCCTCCCCTACAGATCTCCTATTGTTTTGCTAGCTGTGCTCCTGACAGTGGTTAATAAATTCTGAGTCACCACTTGGAACCCAGAAGAGCTGTAAATAGAGCAAAAGGTTGTTTGACAATCCTTTAAGAAAGAATTTGTCAGAGAGTGAAAAATGATATGTGTCCCTCTTCCATACCTTTCCAGGTGATCTTTACAGATCATATTGATTGTCGTGACACATCTTCCAAGGCTTTTTGAAAGCTTTTTGTTCAGTGTTTTCTTCCTTGTCCTGTCCTCTAGCCTTTACCTGTCTCAATTTGCAATCTTATTTTTTCTGCTTTCACTTCAACTCTAGTGTTGTTTGAGTCTTGGGGCATGTTTTTCCATCTCTGATAGCTTTCAACTCTGTTCCAACATCAGTAGCTTATGGGCTTTTGTGGTTGTGCTTCCAGCTTTGGTAGGCTTCCAATCCTTATCAGTATATTGGTTTTTTGATAACAGTGGTCCACTGTGTTCCTTGGTAGGGAGTGATGGTTAAGGAGTATCTATTTCTATCTTACTGGACAGGAACTGCCACCTCCTTGAGATTTTTATTGTATTTTTCTTCTATGTTGTAAAAGTGAAAATGGAATCTCTTTCAAAAGGGTGTCCTCGAATATACAAGGCACAGAGATGCTGAGCTTCATGAGGGTAGGGAAGCAGGCAGCCATGAGGAAAATTTTTCTGCCTGTTTCTGGGAACATGGTCCAGGCACGTGATGTCACTCTAGCATGATCCTGCCCTTCTCTGTTTTTCCATCATAAGGTTTGGGGGTTTTTTTTGCTTCTTATTTCTCTTTAGAACATGGACAGCCTTTGTGGACAGATAATGTAAAATGTTTTCCATGTCTTAACGCAGTCTTATATGAGCTGGCCTCTTGTAAAGTATGAAGGAGACTCAGATATCCTGAAATTTCAGAGTATTCATTAACTATAAAGCAGATACACTGAACTCCATGATCCTTTTCAGTCTCAAAATAAGACCAAAGCATGTATTTTGACTGAAGACAAATTAGAAACATAAGGGGACTGAAATGGATGCAACAAATAGCATCATTCTCCATGGTTCCTATCAGTGGCTGACCAAGGAGGTGCTTGTACTAAGGGATCCTGACTTCACCAAGGTGCTGTAGGTAAGCCCATGTAGTAGCGCTTTTCCAGATTTTCCTTTCTTTCAGGCTGTGGGAAACATCCACAAGCATTAAGAGGCTGAGTGTCTTTAAACCAGAGAGATGGCTTCCACTGCAGGATTGCTCCTTTGGGTTCCTGCAGTGTCTGTGAGCATACAGGGAAAGAAGGGGGGTCAGGGAGTAGTGAGGGGGAATGGGGTCCTTTGTGTTCCCTTTGCACTCTCAGCTCTCTGTACTTGACATGAGTACAAATATTTCTGGATGATGAACCTGTGACTTCTTGTGCGCAGCAGCCACGAGGGCGGAGTCTTCACTGGGAGCTGAGGTTCTGTCCTGCGAGAGGAGAAGCTTTCAAGAAATGCAGTCTCTGTAGCGTAGGTTCTTGAATCACCTAAAATTATATTAGTGGTGATCCTTTTAATCTGTACAAAGAGCCTGCTGGTGTGGGAGATTTTTATTTTACCTGGTTGCATATCGCGTTTCGATGCAGCAGATGGCATGTGTATGACAAGTGCCCTTTGGTAGGAGAGTAAACACAACAAGAAACACACCCCAACCCCCTGGCATTTTCTTAGGCCTTTTGTAACATCAAAGCACCCTTGTGCAATGCTCATTACAGTCACCTGATGCAAGAGCCAAGGTTTTGTGATAGCTATTTTCTTCTGTTGTTCCTATGTTAGTACAGCTGGCAAGATTCTCGAGATACAGGGAAGAGCAGATGTGATATTCAAGGTGAGATGTGTTAATTGAGCTGTAGCCTGCACTGAGAGAGATTAACTTCAGTTACTTGTCCTGGAAGTATTTTTTGTTGATCCATAGTTTTTTAAAATTAATTGAGATCCTACTTTGCAATACAAGTAGGACAGGACAGAAACATACGATTTTGTTTATTTTGAGCTTGGTGGGGAGGCAGTCCTCATGATTCAAATGCTGAGTTGAAACTGTTGCTCTGCATGGCTTGAAGAAAAGAAATGAAGAAGGACGTTTTGGGAACTGGGCTGTTCAGTGGGTTGGAACAAAAGAGCACTGAGCTAGGGAACCACTTTTGTTATCTGACTGAGATTTCCACCACTGAACTTCTGCATGGAGTGGGGAAGAGTCTTCTGCAGAACTTCCAAAGAATTTGGCAAGTATTAAAGATAGCACAGAGGGTGCCCACAACCCACTGAGAGATCCTTCAATTCCATGTCTGCCAGGGGACCAGGCAAGAGGATCAGAATTTCCAAAGTGTTGTCTGCATGACCTATCTGGAGATTACTCACAAACATCACCTGTACAGATACAGCTGTGAAGGGTAACTTGACCTTGTGGTATTACAACTTCATAGGGGAATTTAGATGTCTTTTTGCAGATACTGTTTCTTTGGCATCAAACTCTTGATAGTCCTTGACTATTTCATGATAACGGTGATTGGCTTAAACATCAAAGTCTTATTTCTGTGGGGAATCAAGTCCCTAGTCTGGTCCCCCAAGTCCAGAACTTGTCATCCTTTTTGACCCTTCCTATTTTGTAATTACTTCAGACATCTGCTTTCCACCTATACTCTCTAATTACCTAGGGGCAAAGTTAAGCTTTCCTTTTTGTTGTTCAGAGTATCTAGTGGGAATGGCTTCAGAAAACCTTCAGACTGACACAGGATATAAAGCAAGCCTATGTTCCTTCTCTGTACTTTGTAAGTCTTACCCATGTGCTTTCTCAGACTTTCTGAAAGATTATGTTTCTCCTGGTTCATGACAACCACCCTGATGGGTGCTTTTCTACACCAAAGCAGGTTATTTGCTGACTTTAAAAAAATAAGACTGAGCTGACTTTTCAGATAGTAATTGCCAAGATTCTCTCTCCGTATAGGATAATTCCCATGGTCACGTTCTGTCTTTGCAATAAACCCTATTTCAGTTTTAATTCACCTTATTCTTCACATTAACTGTGTTATCTTCTGTTTCAGTAACAAAACCTTTAGGAATTAGGAATCCAAATGTAACCCTGTTGCACTTACGGTTATGGCACTCACTGTTAGGTTCATTAGGGTGATGGACTAAAAACCTCACTGACAAACTGAATGTCTAAGATGAGCAGAATCATGGAGTTGTAGACCAGTGCTACTGTTCTCATCTACCTGTGTTTATTTTGCATCTTGTAAAGCACCAGCAAGAACACTGTGGAGGAGTGATCTGAGTATCACAGCGTTGCATCCTTGGATATTAACAGTTGATGAGGAAAATCAACTTTGATGTGCCTACTAGGATTATTGACTTAGTTGTGCTTGTTGCGGAGAAACTGCCTTACTTTGGGTTGGTTTGGATATTCTCGCATATGGGTGGAGGAGTGTCATGGTTTAACCCCATCTGGAAACTAAGTCTGACACAGCTGCTTGCTCATTCTTCCCTTCCCTACTGGTGAGATGGGAAGGAGAATCAGAAAAAAAGCCCTAAGAAAGGGAAAAAACCCCAAACCACCCTCATGGGTTGACATAAGAACAGTTTGAAACACAGCAAAATATAATGCTAATACACTACTAATGATAGCAGTAATATTATACTAATGGTAACAATGCTACTACTAAAAAAGAATAACATAAAACTCCAGAAAACTAAGTGATACACAGTGCAATTGCTCACTACCCACAGATCAATGCCCAGCCCATCTGCAAGCAGTGATTGGCAGCCCTCAGATAACACACTTCTGTTTATGTACCGAATGTGTTGCTTTATGGTATGGAATATCCCTTTGGCCAGCTCAGGTCAGCTCTCCTGGCCATGCTCCCTCCTGGCTTCTTGTGCTTCTCCTCACTGGCAGGGCATGAGACACTGAGAGTCCTTGACTTAGTGTAGGCACTTCTGAGCCACAACCAGAACATCCATGTGTTACCAACATGATTCTCATACCAAATCCAAAACACAGCACTGAACCAGCTACTGAGAAAATTAGCTCTATCCTAGCAAAGACCAGGACAAGGAGAAGGTGTAACAAGAGTGGGCAGGGGGTGAAATGGACTGGTGCAGCTGAGGGCTTTTAGCAGATACTTCTTCAAACCTCTGTCGGCAATGTTATTCACACAATTCCGGGACTGTCTTCAGACTGTGTTTACATAAACTAAACTTATTCCTGGATTCTCATGTTGTAGTGTCTGAGTCAGCAAATGTGTCCTACTAAGATATTCAGCCCAATATGTTTTGATGAAACAAAGGTCTTGTACCAAAACTCTGCTGCTGTCATTATTGTGTGGTCTGTCCCAGCACATGCCTTTTCTCAAGCATAACTCCCCTTCTTCCCTCAAAATCTACAACTGTAAAAGTCTTACTGGCCTGCCAGCACATGTCTTCAAAGAACCCAAGGGGCATTTTTAGTGAGAATTGCTTTAGAATTCCTGGCTTGATTTATGAGGAAAAGAGAAAAATAATCATAGAAACATTATCCTCTTATCTGTTCAAATTTTTGCCTTCAACTTTATGGTGATAACAGCTTAACTTTTTGCAAATGGAATAACCAAATGTTTATCTGTTTTCCACTTAGAAATATAGACTTTCTTTGCTTAAATGCAAGACAGTTTGAGAGAAAGGGAAGTGGAAATGTAAAGGACTAGAGGTCTTTGTTCTAAATTGTGGAATAAATAAATGTTCAGAGCCTCAGCACTGGAAGTTTCCTGAAAACTTTTCCTGTAACTTGTCTTTGGGAAATAAAGCTGAAAAGTTTTTTAGCAGTTTGCTATACTGTTCTAAGGAGGTTTTTGTAATTTGTACAAAGTGAGACAAACATGGCAACAGGTCTTCACTTTTGATTTCCTTTCATCAGCCCACCAGTGTTAATTATGCATTTCTTTCTTTCTTTTGAGCAAGACCACATTACAGCCACAGAAATAAAGCAAGTACAATCATTCTGCATTACTTATATTAATGCATTCATAATCATAATTATATCATAAGCATGTTCACAGGTACAGAAATCCACTCCAGCCCATGCTGAGGTCACCAGTTACAACAGGTGCCCTAAGTCTTATCAGCATCTTCACTGCATTTCAGAAAGTGCCAAACCTGTTCTCATTTATGCTGCACTCAGCCACTAGCCATAATTTCTCACTATTCAGTAACACCTCTCTCTCCTTCCCCCCCTCCAAAAAAAAGCTTGACTCCCAACATTCCTCTCATGTCTTACAAATAGTTGTGTGAGACTGTGGCAACAAGCTGACTCTATTCATCACCAGTAGCGAGTCCTTTTCTGCTTCCTTCTTAAACCTGTGTTTTCCAGCACTTACTCCTGTGGTTCAGGTGCTGGAGGAGGCGTGTACTGTGGTTTTCAACAACCTTGAGTGCAAATCCTGTGGATCGTTAGCATAGGCAAGTGGTATGAGAGAATGCAGAGGCATGGGGTACTGCTGTATATTTGGTTTTCCGTGGCTTTTATTTGAAAAAGGAAATTAAACATGAAAAAACATAAGAAGAGAATGCTGTGGTGTAAACCTTAAAGACGTCATCGTGTATTTGCTGCTCTGTGGGAGACGTGCCCTGTGTTCTGCATAGGAGAAGCAGTGACTGGGCAAGGCTCTGGAGAGGTAAGAGTGCACTTTTGTGTGGAAGCTGTGACCTGGAACTCAAGAGCAGGAGCAATGCTTGACTAATTCTGGCAGTTCTGCTCTATGATTTGCTTGGCAGCTTTAGTGTTACATTAACTCCTCCTCAGTGTTACATTAATTCGGGGCAAACAAGTTCCTTAGGTTTCCTGTTGCACTCCCAAACAAGACACATTAATCAAAACTAGGATAACTTTCTGTACATACCTCGCTTTTACTGTATTCTTTTGCAAGCATTTTCACTGCATGCAAGTCTGAACAAAATGTGTTTCATGGTTTTTGTTTCCTTGTTTTAATACCTATCACTGTAAGTACTGTACTGAGGGGTTGGATCTCCAGGGAAGTTTGTTTGCACTGCACTTGCGATGGTCAAGTCACGTGAGTTTAAATCCAAGGAACGAAATAACAACAATATTATTATTATTATTATTTTGTCTCTTGTCTGGTCCAGAGCAGAACTGCCTCTGAAAATGCAGAGAAGGTATTCTTGGAGAGGAGACTGGCACTCTGTTGCAAAGGTTGCCCAGATGCCAGTACTCGAATAAGACATTTTTTGCCCATGTTGGTTCTGCTGACTTTGTTTCAATCTCTTAATTGGTTTTTTTAAGCTTTGAATCAAGCAAGCAAGAGCAATATACTTCTCATAAAAATGGTAGTAAAACCCCCTGCAGCTTCTGAAGTGAATTTCTGTGTACCCTTATCCTAGTAGGTCTGTGAGTAAATCGACATGCAGTCTAGCAAGGAGGAAACTTTTCAAGTAGAACTTTTCCTAAGCAGATGAAAATACAACTCTCCTGCTCTCAATCTGCAAATCTAGTTCATATAAAATCTCAGATGCCTTGTAAGAGAACAGCTGCAAGTCTGTTCATGCAAAATTGCAAGTATTGTTCTTGTGTGTAAATAGTTTGTAAATATTACTGGAGGTACCAAAACAGAAAATGTAAAAAGAAAACTGTGCTCACCAAGGGGACAGTCCTGCTCTGCTTGGTGCTTCTGACAGAAGTTGTGCTGTGGAAGACAGGAACAAGATCGATTTCAGATTCTTCTTTTCTTTACCCTGTACCGCTTGAACTGCCTTTTTTTTTTTCTCCAAGTAGCCTGAAACACATTCCAGAAATGTCTGTCTGAGGTAGAAGAGTAAGAGTGCCAAGGCTGCTGATGAATAAGAGACTTTGTGATGAATCTTGTAAAATTGGACCTTTTCATTCAGACAATGGTCTCCATTACTGAGTCTTTTGTTGCCTTTTGAATTGCTGAGGAGATGTTAAGTGTTGTCCTGCAACACTTCCCTCTAGCGTACCTGAATTACCAGAGGGGTGAATTGCTTTGACGGGGTGGGGGGGTGGGGAAAATGCAAGAGGAAGTTGACTCAGTTTATTAAATCTGAAGGTGCAGCAATGGTATTACTTCACTTCTGAAACTACCCAGTTTTGGGATATTTAAGTTCACGCTGGAAGTTTGATTTTGAACTTGCTGATCCAAGCTGAGAGATGATAATGAAAGCTTTTGACTTTAAAATCACCACTTCTTAAACAGATACTCAGATCCTACTGACTCCCAGTTCCTTTGAATAAATCTGTACTTTTTTTTTTTTCTTCAATTCTAAGCTATTTTGCAACAATATTATTATTCTAAGATTTGGTTTATTTGTTGATATTTCGACTTGGAGCTTCCTACAGGGAGAATTTGGATTGCATGTATATTTTATCCAGGCAATGTCAGAATCCCAAACATACATTTTTCTCTTGCATAGAGTTTTCCTGTAGTAACCTGTGGCAGTTTCTATCAAAGGTGGCGTGCAGTGTGTGGTCAGGGCTGCAGCAGCTGTGTCCCAGGAGTGCACCTTGGTGAAGTTAGCCATCATGCCTCAGATTGTAGTATCTGATCACTAATTGGCAATAGTAATATGTAAACATAGATGTGTGAGCTGTCACTTCAGGAAGGAGCACTTGATGCAATGGAGGAACTGCCCTGTGGTTCGACAGGAGTCCTTGCTTGTGAAAGCTCGCAGTTAGGAGAATTGAGTCTCATGGACTTGTCTCCAAAACCTTAGCTCTTCATTAGGTCTGACAGGGTATCACACAAATGTCTTTGAAATTAATCCATTATTTGAAATTCCTGTGGTCATTTTTAACTTAAACACCTTGAGAGAGAGAGAGAGAGAGAGAGATGTCTTTAAATAGTTCTGTATTTTTTCCTTCAATTATTGTAGGTGCTCCTACTGTCTCCATTTGCAATGCTTCCTTCTCTCCCAGGTTGAAGTGGGCAGCTCTGTTACAGCAAACAACTGTAGCATCCTTTCAGCATTACTTCCAGAGCCATCAGTTTCCAGCTTCAAGGGAGCTGCCCTGTCTCCACAGATTCTTCCAGCTTATTGTGTTGGCTGCTGGTGCTTTGGCTTGCCAGCCACTCTTGTCTGGGAGAGCTTTTTAGATACTCCAGTGCTTATTTTGTATGGAAATCTGGACAAAATGTCTAATTCAGGAGCTAGGCAGCTGCTTTCCACACTGCACCAAGTTCTGCATTTCACTTCTTTGTTATGTACAAGGGGTTTGGCTGGGAAATCTGCGCTCTCTCTCTGTGCTGCTTGTTCTTCTGAGCAGTTGCAGCAGCCAGCATCCCTTCAGATCTCAGGGGAGACCTCGGAATGCAGTGAGAAACATCCAAATCTTTCCAGTGCTGGGGAAATGCCCCTGGCAGGGTGCTTGTTGAGGAGCACTGCAAGATATCTGGCTAGATGGGGCTACTTCCCTACATCACCAAGCAAGAAAGGAGAGAAACCAGAAGTGGGTACAAAAAGTTTCAAGAGCAAGGCAGGCTCTTCTCCCTGTCCCTGTGAGGGAAGCACCCCGACAGCCCATGCTACCTGCTGCACCTGATGCAGAACTGCACTGATGCCTCTTCCCTTCTTCCCGCAGTCCAGAGATGTCAGATGGGCTCCCTGCTCTCGCTGATGGTTTTGTTGTGGCAGGGCACCCCAAGGACACAGTCCTTCTGAAGAGCTTCCACACTTACGGGGATAGTGCAGGCCTGCCAGATGCACACCACGGATGAGTGAGTAGTATAGGGTGAACTTGGTCCTGATTTCTAATGTGAAACCTTGCTCACTGATGCAGGGGGAGAAGACAAGCACACTCCTCTTTTAAAAATGCCTTCTGTGACCAGTTTTGTCCTCCGCCCTGCAAAAACTGATAAAGCATTTTAAGGGAATGAATCCTGTCATAAACCAACATTGCTGCTTTTGTTCACTTGAGAAAATTCACTGTGGAGTCTGTTCTAGTTGGGGAGCGCAGCACTGGCCTCTTGGGAAGCAGATAGATCCCTGCAGAAAATAGAGCTGTAGACACATGGTTCCGTGCAAGTGTGCTGAGATACCCTTTTCTCTTGTGCCAGCAGGTGACAGTCTCCCCTCCCAGCAAAGGGACTTCCTCAGTCTTAACTCTTTAACAATACTGTAAAAGTGAGGCTCTGTTCTTAAAGCAAGATGGAGGAGCTGGCATCCTCAGTTTTCTTCAGATATTTCTTAGTTTTTTTTATGGGCTCATGGAAGCTACTGATTCAAGTCAGAAAATACAGAATATTGTGAAAATTGCAATATAAGCCTGCCCAAGAGAATTTGTGGCTGTGTATTACACTTTCTGCAGAATGGTGTGGAGAGGAGTAATTTTCTGCCTATTCTGACGGTTTGAGTGTTTTGGTTTTTTCTTTTTTTAAACCAAAAATCTAGGTTGTTGCCTAGTGTTGTTGCTACAGATCTCCAAGAGGTAGCGTCCAGGACTGAACATGTTTTGCAGGATGTTTGCATTCTTGTCACTGCTCTCCTCTCCCTAACCCCAGCTTGCCACTTCCTCATTCATTTAAGGAAGACAGAGGGTTCTTTATTGTGTGATAGTCAAAATGTAATGTGATAGTGTTGCAGGAGAGCTGGTGGAATGGTACCAGCTGTTTGGTGTTTTCTGTTTCAGGGAGACCTGTCTGTAGCTATAAGGATGGCTTCTGTCTTAGTCCCTAAGCAGGAAGGGAAGGCAAGTTGGGAACGCTTTGTGGCACCATCTGTGCAGCCACGAGCCTTTCCAGGGGCTGCAAGTCAATGTGGATGGTGTTGTGAGTTAGGTGCCTCTTAATCTCCTGAGGAAGAACAATGCCAGCTGCTCAGACAGAGGTAAGTGTGGAGCTGGGTCTCACCACATGTGAAAACCTCTGAGTTGGCAAACCAAATAGATGTGAAAACCCACAGAGAATCTCCGAAAGATCCAATTTTAGATCACATTTTTTCATGAAGGAAGTGTGGGGAGATCTGTTGTCATATAAAGGCATCAGGGTTGTTGTGTCCCTGGCCTCTTGTGAAAGAAGCAGCTGAGGTTTCCCTATAGAATATGCTTTTAGTTAGCTGGTCAGATCATCTGTTGTAGATATTCCTTGTTGCTTCTGTTTCACCTTCTGTTGTACTCCAAGTGAGCCAGCACATATTACAGTATTGTCTTTCCTGATGGGCAGATGAGTAAAGCAGGACTGATAAATGGTTGTTTCAGAACTGCTTCTTGAAAGACACATCCATAATTTTGTGGACAAATTCAATAACCAGAACATGCTTTCTTCATTTTTGAACGTGTGTCTCATGAAACGTGTTATCATACATGTTATCCCACGAACACATTGTTCTTTGGAGGTAATATTAACTGTGCTTATTAATGCACAAAGTCCCTGACAAAGAGAACTTGCATAGCCTATATGCAAAAGTAGCTTAATTCTCTTGTCTTTAAGATTAGTTACATTTTGGAGCTTCTCTCCCAGCAATAGGTGTAAAATAAGACACTGCCAGTAGTTGTCTTGGACAGTTAAGTCGTTAAGGCAGTCTCAGAATGAGTTAATAGCAGTAGCAGGCTCCTGTTCTCTCAGAGAAGGATGTGTGACTTTTTCTTCTAGATAAATTGTATATCGGAATTTAGAAAAGGCTTATTGTAAATATTCCCTTGCTGAGGGAGTGTTCAGCCCACCACTGGATGCAATTATATGCCCATATGAAACCATCCTTTGACCCACTAGTATCTTGTATTTCTTCTGGCAAGTAGAATATGTGCAACATAAGCCCTGAAACTGAATTCTTACTACAGTCATTGTACAAATTAATTTATTTCAGAAGTGGCAAAATCTTTTCATATTCTCCCAGTATGTATGCTGATTAATATTTTCTAATTTCATTCATACCACATAACAGTTTGGTTTGGAAGGGACACCTGGAGATCTGTGGAAGCTACACACTTTATATATTGGGACAGTGCTTTAAAAACCTGAGGGAAACTAAATCAGGTCCTTGTACACTGTGCTTTCCTGACTGAAGATGAAACCACTTTTGGCTCAGTAGCTTTCAGTTGTACTGCTGGTCTCGCAACAGTAGCACACTGCTACAGATTTCATCTCAAGTAATCATTTCACAGCTGCCCTTACATCATTGCCATGTTTTTGTCCTTCACCCTTGACTGAGCTTTTGAGCAGTGAGCATCTAGTGAAGGTGATGATGATGATAAAAATGTAGCCATTCAGAAAAAAATCAGCCAAGGACGTTTGCACCAAGTGGTTTATGTTGGGTATTCGGCTTCATAGGTGAAGCAGTGAAATCTCATCAGGAGGTCATTCGTTCTGAGAGTGATTGGACAGGGCATTGCAAGTTTACATCTTGTCTTATGAAGAGTGGTCATGATGGTCAAAATTTCAAGCTAGTAAAAAGTCATCTCTTGATTTTCGTTTTAAAAAGAGATCAGCATCTCTTGCTGCCACAAAACTAGCCTCCAGAAAGAGAACCTCTCCTCCACCTTTTCTCTCATTACTAGATTTGTGTTGGTGGTTGACTATCCTGATGATCCTGCTCTTGTCTCTTTTCTTCATGGCAAACTTGCAGCCATCTATATTTGAAACTGCGTTAAGTGTTGGGTCTCTGCAGGCATTCCACTTCTCTTGCCTTAGTTTCTTTGCTGTCAAATCACTAGTGGTCAGATGTTTAAGGAATGAGTGAATGAGCTCTTGATGAGTGTTTAAAGACAGCCCCATTGATGTCCGGTGTGACACCAGACCAGTAGCTCATTTCTAAGTAACAGCACTGTAACAAATACAGATCAATTGTACAATTACGCAGGTTCAAATGACAGAAAATCCCGTAACTCACCAGTACTGGGCTAAGCTTAATGTCCAGGTGCACAAAGATTTACATGATCATAGTGACCAGGTAGGCCAGCAGGAAGCTGGGAATGGCTTTTCTCCAGGTGATGAGTGCATTGGGTTTGCGCAGCCAGGTTTTGGTAACAGGTGGGCTACAGGGATTGCTTCTCTGAGAAGCTGCCAGAAGCTTTCTCTGTTCAATACAGGCAATGCCAGCTGGCTCCAAGATAGGCCCCTGGATGGGCAAGGCTGAGCCCATCACTGATGGTGGTAGTGCCTCTGGGATAACAGAGTTAAGAAGGGGAAAAAGTTACTGCATAGAGGCAAATTGCTGCCAGAGAAGAGAGGAGTGAGAATATGTGAGAGGGACAGTTCTGTGGACACCAAGATCAGTGAGGAAGGAGGGGAAGGAGGTGCTCCAGGAGCCGAAGCTGAGATTCCCTTGCAGGCCATGGTGAAGTAGATGTGCCCCTGCAGGCCATAAGATCCATGGGGGAGCAGAGATCTACCTGCAGCCCATGGTGAACCTCACGCCATAGCTGGTGGATTCCCAAAGAAGGCTGTGATCTGGTGGGAGCACTGAGCTGGAAAAGGCTCCTGGAGGCCCATGAGACCTCGTGGAGAGAGGAGCCCACACTGGAGCTGGTTTGCTGGCAGGACTTGTGACTCTACAGGGGACCCACATGGGAGCAGCCTGTTCCTGAAGGACTGCACCCCATGGGAGGGACCCACACTGGAGCAGTTTGTGGAGGCCTGCAGCCCGTGGGACAGACTCATGTTGGAGAAGTTTGTGGAGGACTGTGTCCTGTGGGAGGGACCCCAGGCTGGAGCAGGGGAATAGTGTGAGGAGTCCTTCCTCTGATCCTGGTTCCCCAGAGGAGGAAGGCAGAGAACCAGGAATGAGGTTAAGCCCAGGAAGGAGGGAGAGGTGAGGGGAAGGTGCTTTTAAGATTTGTTTTTACTTCTTGTTATCCTACTCTGATTTGATTGGTAGTGAGTTCGAGTCTGTTTTGCCTGTGATGGTAATTGGTGAGTGATCTTTCCCTGCCCTTAGCTTGACCCATGAGCCTTTCATTATATTTTCTCTCCCCTGTCCAGTTAAGGAGGGGGATGATAGAGCAGCTTTGATGGGCACCTGGCATCCAGCTAAGATTAAACCAACACAAGGAACAACTTGGACCAGCCATGGGGCTCAAAAAATACCAAGTTCTCCAATAAGATGATTTTTTTTACTGCTGTGTAAAAAAATGGTCCGTGACCATGTCCTACTTCCACTCCCCCTCTTTGCCAGTTCTGTCCTCGGTGTGCTCAGGTGAGGAAATACTGTGTAAGGCAGTACTAGTCCCATGCTTACACATCTGTCAGCATCAGTTGGGAACTGATTATTCTGTTTTCGGAAGGAATCAGTGGTGATGGTGGCGGCAGATGTTTCCCTGATGTCCAAGTTACGCTCTGCTCCCATGGCAGCTGGTGGTTGTAATGGATGATCTTTGTCTTCACTGTTGGTAGAGATTTATTTTATGTGAGTGTACTCAGTTTTCTTACGTTCCATTCATGGGCTGGAAGGAAGGCAAGCTTTCATTTCCTGATACTTTTAAGGAAAAAATAAGTGGGATAGGGAAGGGGGTCATTTAGTCAGTAATGGAAGCTGGGGACAGGAGTAGGATGGCCACAGGGTGCCAGACACCAGTTTTTTCTCAGGAGTGCTTTTGACTGTGCTCATATGTTTTATTTCATGAGTTTTTAATGTTAGTTTTTTAAAGGTTAGGGCATAAATGTAAAACTTGTTATGACTTCCTTAAACTAGAAGGGGATCGAATTTAGGATTTCTCTTCTCCTCACTTGGCCCTTACAGGAAATGTTTGGTGCATTTGTGGCTTTCCAAAATGGACAAGGAGAGGGGAGTATCTACTCATGAGGGTTACTTCATTACTGATTTTCCAGCCTGTCCTGTGTATTTCTTTACCTACTATATGCTGACATCATTTGGATCCAGCTGCTGCTGAAATAAAAGGCCATTTTGCCATCTGTGTTCACCTGCCTAAAAAGCTACTGTAAGCAGGGAAGAGAGAGCAAAATACTTCGACTCCATCTGTTAGGATGGACTAACTGCTAATTTAGGAGGGTTGTTCAGTCCCATGGTAATCTTTGCTGTGGGCATGCGAGAACTGAAATAATAATTGTAACAGTCTAGTCTCTTTTACAGTCCCTCAAGGCAAGTGTTTGTGATTATTTGCTGTAAGATACAAATCAAAAGCAATACATGCATTAGGATTTGGGAACCGTCTCATTTCCCCAGTGTAAGAGGAGAAAAAAGAGCCCGGGTAAATTTCCTCGTGCTAAGGGTATTTCTTGCAACACCCATTATCTGCAGCATAGATATCACAAGCTACTTAAAAACGATACCTCTTGAAAACAAATCGCTGAAAATCCATTTCTAGTTGATGGATCAGAAAGGCATTACCGTCTTGTAGAGCTTTTGCTCCAGTATCCTGCATAGTGCTTTATCCTGTGTAGTCATTTTGCTGAGCAGCGGAAGGCACAGAAGGAAGGAGGGTCACTGCCTGCTGTGAAACCTCTCCTGCAGCCCTGCATTAATAGGCTCCTTTCTTCTGGCCTGTGTAATACCTGTTAGCTGCCCCTCGTGGCATGTTTGCACAAGGGTTATTCCTGCAGTGTATTTGGCCCCAGTTTGTGCTGTGGCTGAATTAGATCAACCCAAACCCATATGTAACACTTTTTCCCCCTGGTTAGATTGACCTTGGGAGTAAACCTGTTCCCTGGGGCTATGTCTGGTTTTATGTATGTGCTGGGTCAAGGTATTAACTGTTAGTCAAAGTTGCTGGCTTGTTCACGGTTCATTAAAAATAAAGCAGACAAGTTAACACTGAACCGACTGCTCTAAAGCTGTGTTAATGTTTTCCTCCCTGACACAGGTGGGGACCTGACCTCTTTCCTCTTACCGGTGGTTTTGCATGCAAGAAGCTTAACTTGTCTTTAAAGTCTCACTTATCAGTAAAAACAGCTGTGTTATGAAATACAAAAGCTCATCTCATCTGGTAAAGAAACATACTCTTGCCAGTTACACCGTACATAGAAGGGCAGTGTGGAAGTGCAGTCCCTCTTCCTAATAGAAATGAGTAGGTCACTCTGAAACTCTTAATTGATGTAATTTACTGACCCTGGGTGCCTTTCTCACCTCCTGAGCATGTCCCCTAGGCAGTTTGGGAACTGCCCAGTGCATTAAAGGACACCTGAGATGCTTTGTGTTCCCAGGCAGTGCAGCTGCTCTTATGGATGCAGTGAGAGCCGTACTCCAGTTTTAGAACTCCTTTTACCCTGTAGGGGTAACAGCTGCTTTTGGCGCTGATCCTGAGCACCTACAGCTGTGAGTTACTTCTAGCCTTGCCTCTTCACTTCTGTTCAGAAGTGGTGGTACCACTCTGTAAGTCAGATGGTGAGTTGTGAGAATTTCTTATGGAGGTTGCATCTGCTCTGTTAACTCCTCTACCCAGAGCAGCACAACTTCTTGTGACTGTTGTACTCTGCTTTCGTCACAGTGGTCCTTGCTGTGCCAGAACGCATCCAAATGAGACCTTCCACCCTTGTTTGGCTTCCTCAGGGTAGATGAATTGCACCTTTGAGAGCAGTAATAAATGTGAGTTCAAATATTGCTTTTTAACTTTTATATTTCTTCCTCAGTGTTTTGATTAAGGCAAATTAAAAATTAATAATGTAGCAGCCTGTATTCTAAGGTCAGGCAAGTTAGCAATTTGAATTCGTTGAGTGTGATGGGGGCATAAAGACAAAATGAGAGGTTTCAAGGGGTCTTACAATAGTAATTCCTTAGGAGTGAGCAAAATAGCAGACTGAGATTTGCTAGACTCAGAGGGATGCCAGGATAATCAAACCATCCACAGGTCTGGAATCCTGTACACTGAGATACTAGATAAACATCCAGACCTGTAGACTGTTAGATCATCCATATTTCGTTGCCATTTCTTTGTCAGTACAAAAAAACCCCAGTACCCAAATGGGGACAAAATGTCATGTACACTTCTGTGTGTATGACTGTATCTGCTGTAAGTATCTTGTGCTTGTTTTAATTCTGGCTGGAGATTTGTCTCTGGTTTCACCGTCTGGAAGCTGGGATATTGGTACCACAAAGTACCTTTTTGAACAGCTGAACTAAATGTTACCTTTTTTGAAAAAAAATGAGTCAGTCAGTCATCTTCTTAATAATAATAATAATGATGATGTATTTTTATAAAGTATCTTACATAATTTTCTAAAATCAAAGCACTGGGACCTAAATAGCTGAGGTTCATTAAGCAGATGAAATGAAAGAAGAGAAGCATCTGGCAGAAGAATGGAGGGCAGTGTAAAAATAGAGGCATATGGTAGTTCGAATAGCATTAGTAATTTCTGAAATTACATTGCCTGTGAACCTCTGCTCCATTCAAAGTAGAAGACTGCACCAACAAAGCCAATTTTCAGGACACTCACCACAGTGTTCCTGTCTTCCTGAAAATAAGTGGCCAAAGGTAGGGGAAATCAGAGGTACCTTTTGGCTAGCAGAAATTTTTGCCACATGGACAATTTGATAATGTACCCCAAATAAGCCTTCAGAAAGTGAATCAGTAAATATTTTTTTTTAATATGCTGTTTTCCTAAAACATGTGCCCTGATTCATTGTGACTAGTCAGTATAAGGATCCTGGAGAATATTCCTTAAATAAACACACCCCTTATTTGTGTATATTTATTTGCACAGACCGTCTGAAGAGGCTGGCTTGCTTTGTGCTGGGTTGTGGAGGTTTTGCCATAACATGGCTTAATGGAAAACTGTATTTCAGAAACACTGAGGATTTTTTCAGACTTTTAATCTTGAGTTAAAGAGTCAGTTTTAAATTTCTATTGTAAACTCCTTGTTTCAGGCTTTTTTTGGTTTGTTTTTTGCATTCCTCTTTGTTTTTTCCTTTTCCTCCCCTACATAATTTCCCCCTACTCTCAACTGTAATCTTTTACGTTCCTTCTAAGAAATTTAGCTGGGTGTAAATGGTAGTGCATTACTTCTTGCAGTATCACCGTATGTCACAGTAAACCTGGAATCAGTGTTTTTACAGCTTGTAAACCAAAAGTGTAGGAAAATTAAATGACTCTCTCAACAGCACAGAGAAAGCCTCTGTCAGACCTGGGACTGGAATACAGATAGGTATTCTGGTCACATCACTGGACCCAGCTACCTCTGTGTCTAATTGCTGCTTTATTTGTCTGTCTGACCTTTTCATCTTTCTCATCTCATTGCTCTCCTAATCTGAGTCTTCTCAAATGGTCTAGGTTGCTTCAGGCCTGGCCACTCTGGAACTGCTTTGGTGGGCGTGTTCACCTGGCTCCCCATAATGCTTTTTTTTCATCGTGGTAGTAACATAGGCAGGCTTCTAGTATCATAAATATGCTCAATAATAATATGGTGGGACATGGATATATTGCTTATTAAGAAAGATTGCAGAACGTATAACTGCTGTTACCTATGGAGAATAGGGTCTTCAGGATTATTTCCAATTTATGTAATTGTGGGCACTATTATACTCAATGTTTCCTAAAGTAGAGAAAGTCTTTTTGACAGTTTGTTGAAAATCCCCTGGTGTCTCTGACTGTACTGTACAAGTAATGTGGTGTAGTCACTAAGGGATTATATTAAATTGGAAATGCGTATTTTGCATTAATAGTCGAAGTGCAAGAGCCCCTTATTAGAAGAATGGCAATTGACAGCTTGCTAAAGGAGGTTTTCGTATTTTAAGATTTTAATAGTGATAAGTACAATGATCCTGTATGCTGCATGCTTCTAATTGTGAAATAAACGGCACACTAAAATCAGTTTTCCCACATAAAGGTGGTTAAAATTTATTTCTGAAATGCAGAAGCTATTTAGCTCTGTAGAAAGTGGTGAGACCAGTGCTGGTTTGGAGTTAATGCTGGAGAGGTTCAGCACTGGGACTGTTTCATTTCACTCAGTTTCCAGTGAACAGCTGCAAGTGCTCAGCTTTTCATGCACATTTTAAAAGCAATTTGATTAGCAAAAATGGGATGATGCAGAAGTTGCTTCTCTCAGAAAACTCACTGGTGAGTTCTACTATAATTTAATATGGTCTAGTGGTCACATTCAAAGTGAATAAAATGAAAAATACCCATTATCAGTGTCCATACTTCAATTAGTCCCATTTTTGAGGTAAAGAGATCTGGAGGGACATGAGTAACTCTGATAAGTAGCCTCAGATTTCTTTATCAGGATATGCTAAATTAATTAAACATGGGCTGCTTAACAACAACATCACTTTATTTTTTGTGTCAGTTTAATAGTTGTTTTTAAATCACAATAAGTCACACTGGCATATCTTATTCACACAAAAGAGCCTCTGCATTTTTCTTCCTTTGCCTACTAAAATCAGCAGTTCTCTAGCCACTACTTATGTATCCAGCCTGAGAGGTATCTTTTACACTTCAGCACTATGTTCTTCATTTCCATTTAGGTTTTGGTTCACTGTGTCTTATAGGTGTTTTTTTTTCCAGTACTGCTGCTTAGTCAGTTCATTCCTATTTTTGCGTTTGTATGGAACTTTTCACTTTATTGATTGCATCCTCTTTATTCCATACCATTTCTGCAATTTGAAATTACTTTGAAAAGTGATCTGTCTCCCTCTAAAGAACTTGAAACTTTACCCATTCTGATGTTAGAGACAGATTTCACAAGTGTCATCTCTGTTTTCTTGATCCCACATGGGACTATTGAACAAAACTGGACTCAGCATATACATATATAGGAGCCTATCAGAAATTGCAGGACAGTTTGATAAGGAAACTGTCAGAGATAACTACTGAGCTATTGATTTTCTAAATCACTCCGGCACCTAGCTTACACCCATAGGTTGTATTTCCTTAGTTCGTTTGTCGGTGTCAAAAGCCTTACTGAATTCAAGATGCATACACTGCTTTTCTTTGTGACCCTGTCAAAGAGGAACATTATATTAGACATAATTTTTGATGATTTTTGTGCTTAGTTTTGTTAGCGTACTTCCATTGTTGTATTCTACTTGAGGCTGCTTAAGAGTTTATTTCTGGGTGATAAGGACAGGATGGCAGTTTGTAATTCTTTTAATTTTTCTTCTTTTCACCTTTTCAATGACAATTTTAACCTTCTTCTGTAGACTTTGTATTTTCTCTCTTCTGAGCAAGTGTATAAATATGAACCTAAACAGGTGTATGGATGTTGGTTGAGCATTTTAATTGATAATATTTTCCAGAATGTCCTGACCTACCCCTTATTTTCTCTCATGGGCTTTCTTTGGTATAACAAGACAAGGCTGGAAAATGAGCAGCTGTATTGGCTTAGCTGGAACAAAAGCTCTTCTTCCTTGCCTCACACAGTGGCCAGAAGTATATGGCTAGAGAAGAGAAGGAAGAAAAATGATCTCTCCCGTGCCTCTATATGATCCTTCAATATCTACAGCATCCTTTTCCTGGGTAAGATGGAATTGGACAACAGTGACCTAAGCTTGATTTCCTAAATTCCATAAATGAATGCTTATGTTAATTTCTGGAGGTAAAACAGTTCTTTTGCTATGGCATAATTGTTGCTGGATATTTAATCAGACTATAGTCACATAATAAATGCTTTTATCTTCATCAGAACTTTCTGGTAATTTTTCATGATGTTACTCTATCACTCCTGTACCTGCAGATAGTGTTCTTTTACCCTAAACGGTGGCATGACTTTGGAAGCAGTATGTGGCCTAGAGAGTTAAGGCAACTACTTATATATTGTGTGAGAATTGAATGACAGCAATATTATTTTGGGGATATGAACATGACTGATAAAAGGTTTATCTGAAATGGTTAAGCAACATTGTTGTTATTTTAAATTACATCAGTAAGCTGTTTTTAGGGAAGAATGATGAAAGAGGGATGACAGACTGAGGTGAAACAGTAGAAGGAGAGCAATACAAGGTGCAGGATACATTTGGTACAGCTGGGTGAACATACTGAAGTCATGGCGCTTTGAGCTGAAGGGCTGTAACTTTGTATAGGTTTTAGAGATTCGTCCATGAGATGTGAGTGTCAGTGTTACTTGTGTGTTTTATGAAGCTGATGATTGGGAAGATTAGACTCTGCAAACACCTCACCCGGTCTAGGAATCATACCCACTGCTTTATTTGCTTGTAGTTCATCTGTGAATGAAAGAAGAAAATGATACAATTTTTGTTTCAGTGTTGCACCTAGCAAATCTGAAAGGGTCTGCTTGTTTCTCTTGACTGCTTTACTTTTCACCATAGCAGTGTTTCGAACACCACAGTCTTCTCTGAGTGTGTTGGAGGTCTCCAGGGAGGACCAGCATGATCAGGATGGGCATGTATCCAGCTGTAGGCTGCAGACTGATAGGATGCAGGAAACACTTTGGCTACTGTAGTGAAGTGATGCATCTTCCTGAACATAGTCCAAAACAAAACAAAGTAACAAAAAGGATTTTTCCTTTCCTTTGGCACTCTTGCTGTGATGACTACTCTGACATCACCTTTCCAGTCATTCATGTGGCATCCCAGGAGAGGCAAGACATGAATTTCTAATACGAGTAATAAACAGGAGCTTTCCTTCTCTTCACCTAAATATGTCATTTAATATTGCAGGGGCAGAGGATATGTTTTCTTTGGCAGGTCATTTTTAAGAGTCTTCCACACAATTTTTATACCAAAACACTTCACTTAAGTAATTCTGTTACAGAGAGACTTTAAGAAGCTCAGGCAAGAAAGGCAAGACACATTTTCTCCTTGGGTTTGAAACAAGTTAGAAAGTAGATGAGGGAGGGAGGTGTACAAAGGCTCTTCCAGATTTCATGAGCAGGGAGATGTTTTGCACCAGCAGTGCATTTGGATGGGCACAGAAGAGGCCTGTGCTGCTTCAGCCAAGAGGCAGGAACATCCTCTAGGGAAGAGACGAGAGAGAGCAGGCTCCCAGCCCAAGGGATGTGAAGGCAAAGCTGTGCCATGGAGTTGTGCAGACTTGGGTTTTGTGATGCTCTGTCTCTGTCCTGTATGGCACCAGGTTATGTGTGGAGCAGTGCCAGAACAAAATGTGGCCTCATCTGAGTTGCTTGCAGATGAGGAACAAGTGTGTTGGCCCATCATGTTGTTCAGTCTGTTTAAATTTGTTAATGCATAATAATGTGAGAATTTAGCAAGGATTCCCATTCCTTCCCACTTCCCTCTGCATTGAAGCTGCCACTTGTATTGTTTCCTTTCTTCTTTTCCTTCTTTCTCTTCTGATGCTCACCAGAAATCTGGAACAATGGAGTTTTACACTGCTGCAGAAAGTGCAGCACCTGCCATGTGAAATCTCTCCTTTTCTCTTTGGGTGAAAGCTTTAAGCAACACTTGTCCCAGACAGAGATTAAGGCCTCGGTATTGCTGTCTGGGCTGCACATTTGATTAATACAGGGTCCCTTTATTGTCACCCTGCCTTTCTGCTCCTCCTCATTGGAAATCAGTGACTCTTCCCCAATTCATTCATGACACAGAGAAAAGAATGTCTAATGATACATATAGATAAAGAAAATATATAGCATGCATTCAGCTAGTAAAATGAGCTCTTTTCCCACATGGGGAGGGGATTAGGCAGGGGGGCATTTGCCTCCTGCAGCTGCTGGTAGAAGCCTCTAACAGACGGCAATGCAATATATGTATATGTGTATATATATATATATACACAAACGCATGTATGTGCACACACAAGTAGGAGAGCTAAACACAGTTGGTGTTGACACATAGTTTTGTTTTGTGTTTATGTTTCAGTGAAAGGATGTGGTGGCCTGGAGTTGTGGGGGTGTTTGCCTTTGAAGGTTGGAAATAGTTTTGCTCCTGCAAGCTACTGTTTCCGTTAGCACTTGACAGCCCCGTTGGCACGGAGAGGATTTATTTGCTGGGGATTATCTAGGGAGGCGCTGCAAGGAGGGATGTGGGGGTGTGTTTTGGCCACAGCATGGTGCTCTGGGGACATAATCCTTCCTGTAAGGAATTGCACAATTTATTTACAGAGATAGAAATGGGTATGTTGATAGTTTGCTGTAACCCTTTTAGCCCTTACATCCAAGGTTTTCTCCACTTTTTAGTGATGCAGTCCTTCCAGACACAGACAGGGTGAATATGTGTATCAGTTCACCTGGGGTTGGAGTTCCACAAGTGCTTTTCTGCTGCGCTCTCCCTGCTGCCTCCCAGCTGACCAGCTTCAGGTCATGCCAGGGCTGGTATCTGGGGCTTGCTGCAGTTCCCTTCAGCCTGGGTGGGAGCACGAGCACAGGACCTGCAGTGCAAAGCCAAGCCAAAAACAAGCTCCCTTGGACACATGCTTATCCTGTGCCAGGGCAGTGTGGAGGGACTGTTGGTGCAAAGAGCAGTGGGAGTTGCTCAGAGGAGACATCGCAGGTCCAGCTGTTACTGGATTGATTTGATGGGGAGCAGCAGCTTTCTTCTGCAGTGACAGGGGGGTTATGTGCAGCGTTGGTGGTGAGACCAGTGAGGCCAGGGCTTGCCTTACCCCAGGGCAGAGATGCTGGAGTTTGAAGCTGCAGGGTTTGGAGCTGGCTAGAGCCTAGCTGTAGGGATACATGCTAAAGGTATGCCCAGAGCAGGGTTACCAGGTTCAGTGTGATAGGTGGTGTTACAGAACAGAAGGAGGAGGGAAAAATCATCTTAGGTATTTATAAACCATAATGCAGAGTGTAGAAAGTAATGTGAATAAAACCATACATATAAAAATATATTTGATATATATAAATGTGTCCAATATATATATATATATATATAATTGCTATATATAAATATATTATGAGTGTAAGGAAAGCTTCACTCTGCTCACCTTGTTGGTCTTCATGCTCGACCCTGGTGGTCTTGCACTTTGGTCGTTCAAGTCTCTGACAGAAATAAGGAACAAAAAAAACACCAAAAAAACCCAGCCAGCAACTGTGGTTCTAGATGAGTTCAGGTGAAATGAACATGAATGAGGCAAATGTAGTCGGACTGTGTTTTATGTGTGCTTTCTCAGTGGAAGATGCTTGTCTGTCCACTGCTGTGGAGGTTCTGCCTTCAGAATGTTCTGGATCCACTCCAGACCATAAGGTGGCAGTGGCCATAGTGTGCCTTCTTTTATCTTTCAGTTGGTTTTACTCCTGTTTTTAATGTGTCAGCATAGTAAAGCTTTTATTATCCCAGCACCTCCCTGAGAAACTTGCTCTACTGCTGTATGAAGTGACCTGGTTAGTAACTCAGTTTCAGTATTAATTTTTTTTAATGCATTGTTATGTGGGTACCTGAAACTGTCAGCTTTCTTTGGTAGTGGTGCTACAGATCAAGAACCCAAAAGTCAGACCTCATAAAGCGAGTATTTCCACAAGCACCTGTTCACTTTGTTTATGGAGGAATGTCTCCAGCACAGAATGAGCTTCATTCTTGCAGCTCTGGCAAATGAGCTGTGACACACTCTTACTGATGCTGGTGCTGCAAGTAATCAGCTAGAGGTTACTTTCCTGGATGAAATACATTTAAATGGCAGGGAAGGAGAAGACTGTGATTTATTTTGATTGCTTTTCCCCATGATATTTGAATACTGCAGTGTCTGATATGAACAGGTATATACAAAGATTTTTTTCTCCATACGACACCATAAATCAAGAGAGAGTTTAAAAAAACCCAAATTGCTTTTACTGACTTCACCTTTTCCTTTCAAGAGCCCAGGAGCTTAGATCTGAATGCTTCAAGTGAACATATTGGTCTATTTATGTTGAATGAAGCAATATATTTTTATGTTGGGTAATGTATCTCTGAGGCAAATATCATCACATGAACGTAATAAACATTTAGAGTCAGCCTTCTTTGTTTATGTTTTCATTCCCAGCTCAGTGCTAAAGAAATAGTTATAAATCTGCTCATCAGAGGTTTTGATAAGCATTTTTCTATAGTTGCAGAGTGATTAAGATATAATAATGTGTTTGAGATATGTTTGAGGAATAAAGTGCTTAATAACCCAGCTCTATACTAGCTGTTACAAAACATCTGTAGGTTTTTTCTCCTTACCAAAGAAGTGATAAATTAGGGTGTTTCACTGTGGAAATTCCATCCTTTTTCTTAGGTTCTCTTTCTTTTAAATTGACCAGAATGGGAAAACAAATATGACAAAAATAGGTATAATCGCTCAAAATTCTTCATTAAGAGTGTGTGACTATAAACTGGGGGCACAGGGGTCAATTTGGAAAAACAAAACCCATAAATTTTACTCTGTGATATGTGTGTAACAGGCTCAAAAGATACTAATTTAAAAAGCGTGAGGGCCTTTGAAGGAACTTAGGCAGCAATGGGAGCACTCGCTCGCTTGCTGGCTTGTGCATGCAGGCATGTACGGCTGCTTGTTTTTCAGACAATTGTGCCAGCGCTGTAACAGCTCTTGTTTGGCACAACACCCTTCAGTGCACTGAGACTGTGCTGCTTGTTTCATCCCAGCATCTGGTGAGATTAAGTATTAGTGCTGCTGTTTAACGAACAGTGTGCGGATGTGGATGAGTATTTGGGGTTGTTTTTGTTTCCTCTGGTTTGTAGCCGACAAAGCCGTAGGGATGAACAAAGCCTTCCAGACTGCCTACTATATAGATTAATTTACAGCTGCCAGTTTATATTAGTTGTTCTATTTATTCTGCTTCGGTGCTTTTTTGAGGAAAGGGGTATTTCTTAGTCAATTGTCTGGCAAAGAGAAAGGAATTCAGAAATGTGAGGCAAACAAATTTGCGGTAATTAGACAAGCTTTTGGCAGCTGAGCTGTTTGCTCCCTTTTCCTATGATATTATGTTACATGGAAGGACTGAAGTTTGAAAACAGAATTTAAGTTGATGTCTGAACTTTGTCTTTACTCTCCTGGTCTGTGTATTGGCGATGCTGAGGCTTGATCGATAGCAGCTATAACCACATTTCTTGTTGGCCTACTTAGAAGCATAGCCCTACGGGAGGTTTAGACAAGCAGAGCAGTGTATATCTCTTGCCTCTGCAGCTTCTATGATGCTGTAGGTTTATCAGGAACATCTAATGCTCTTTATTTTTGTTTCCCTATGACTCTCCTTCTCTCTTTCTGTTTGCACTGACTCCTGGTGCCATGTGCTGACCATCTGACACAGCCAGGGACTGCTGACTCTAGCTGCTGGAGATGTCCAAAGCTGTCCACAACCCTGCACACCGTGAGAGACAACTCTGTGCATTGGATGGTTATCAGTGAGGGCATGAGAGAAATATCTGAGAGTTTATCCAAGAGCCTTATGCAAATGTCTGGATATTGACAATACAGACTGACTGATGTCTGTCTTCTAAAATAATTGCTGTGGAGGACTCAAGTAGTTCAGAAGGGGATTAGTTGGTTTACTTACAGCAGGATCAGGCAAGCTGGGGTATGTGCTCTTCTTCCCCACCACTTGCAGGAACAGGAACAGGAGCCACTGCTCTCAGGACCCCACAGCGTCAGGGGAGCCCATTCTCCACCAAGATGTCCCTGATGGACCGTCAGCTCTGAGGGAAGGCAAGGAAGTAAAGTCTCCGTAATTCACTCATAAACCTTGGAAGGGAGCAGTTAGAATATCTTGTGTACTTGGATGAAAGTGTCTAATGAGAGGTCTGTCATGCAGAGATAGATACAGAGGCATATGTATACATGCTTATTTTTTTTGCTGTGGTGGGAAGGTGGTTTTGTTCCATAGTAGGTGATTAGTAGCAGGCATGACACCGGCATTGTGAAATTTGCTTTCTTCTGTCTTGATTGGACTTTGGCTTTGGAGCTTGCAGGTGTCTGTGACAACAGTGCAGCTGTGCAGTGTGCAGCTGCGTTTGAGAAATACTTTCTACTCCTCTTATGATCTTCATCCTTTTGAAGGTCTTTTAATTGATTTGGAAATACCCATTTAATGAATGTTGTTCTTTTAACTGTTTCGTATCAGATGTTTCAAGTATATGTGTGCTCCATTAATATGATTTTTTTTGTTGACTGTGTCAAAAGTTACTTGATATGTTCTGTGTGAAAGATTTCAAAACCTTATTAGCTAATCTTGTTGTTTTTAAGATTGTCTGGCAAAATGGAGCTGGTACTGGATTTCTTCAAAGTATACTTTGGCATACAGTGGGTGCTTAGAGTTTAAAAAAAACCCTTCTAAATGCACCAAAACAGTCAGTGAATTATCAAAAAGAAAAATGTCATATGTGGGGTATTTTTTATTGTAACCAGTCTTTAAGGTGGTTCAGAATAATTAATAAAACTATTTCAAACCCATTATTTTTCACCATTGTAATTGAAGTACATTTCCTCCAAGAACAGCTCTGCACAATATTGGGAAGTAGCAGTCATACTATATAAAAAAGTATACCAAAAATTCACTGTTTTCTGATACTTTTCTTTGTACTGAATAGACATTTGTGAAAATATAGTACTTTTTTGGTTAAAAAGTAGAACTGTCAAATTTTACTATAAAGTTTATATTTTGTTGCAATTGATTGTGTGTTTATCACCAGAGATGCCAAGCTTTCATATTTTTAAATCACATGTAAAATTAGTTCCTAGAATTAGGTAAGCTCCTCCCAATGCCTCACTTACATGCCAGTTGAGTCTGCTGCTCGAAAAAACTCTTTTAAGTAATCTTCTTTTGGGACATGAAATCTCAGGGCACGTTGGGTTGTCTTCAGAAGGTGTAAAGCTGAGTGAAATGTATCTTTTTCTGTTGCAGTTGTGGAAGGTTTTACTCCTGGGTCAAAATGGCAAAACTTCAGCGCAGCCATGTGTCCATTTAGCTGCTGGTAGGGATTAGATGTTTAGGATGATTTGCTCTACAGCTGGGGTGGGTTTACAAGTGTGCTGCTTTGCTTTGGAAACATCCAGTTCCTCTGCCATGGACTACAGCTGGAGACAGCCTGGGTAGCTGTTTGCTGCTGAACTTCTCCCCTCTTAATGAGATGATACAGCAGATATAGGATACTCTTGGGTAATACTTTCAGGCAGTGTTTTCCTTCTTGTTTTTGATACAAACAAGATGACCAATCAAATGGTTTTTACTTTAAGTTTTAAAAAAATATATGTACATTTAAATTGCCTGCTATTAAATCACTGGGTTTTGTTTATGGGATCACTTTTGGAAATTCAGTATGGTTCTCTTTTGTCAAGGAAATTTTATTTATTATTTTTTATCATATGCATTGTTCTATGTAACAGCTGAATAAAGAATCAAATTTCTTCGTTACTACATGCTCTACAGCAATCCTGAGTAGATGGAAGAGAACTAGAGTATATCTCAGTACCTGGCTTCTTTATTCCATGTAGTTTGTGCTGCTTTGGTAGGCATCTAAAATAATTGCACTTATTTTGATTGTTATCAGAAATCAAAAAGCCTGACAAAACTGCAGAGAGACTTGATTTTTTTCTTTCATTCTGCAAAAACATTTATCTATTATTTTCTATCTCACTATCTAAGTCAACGGAGGCTTCATCCTTGTGTGTGTGTGAAAGGGAAAGTGCCCTCCTGTGCAGATGAGCAGGGAGCAGGAATCAGACAGTATCTCCGTTAAGCTTCCTTAAACATCTAGTAAGAGTTTTAGAGTAAAACCTTTGAGAAATATTGTGGTTTAATGCCTTCACGTCAAATGGTTGTATGGGTTTTCTGGTTTTCTTTCATGTGCACAAATGACTTAACAAAAATAATGGCTGTTGACCTTATTATAGAAATATATATTTAGAGCATACATAATTAATAAGACCTTATAAAGTAATTGGTGTGTATAAAAACCCACAGAACCCCACAAAAAGACTTTAAATTACATACGTTACTTTCTTTTGAATGTTTCCCTTTCAACTCCTGACTTTCTTTTATTTTTGCTTCCTTCTGCTGTTTCTATTGGAGCTTACTCTTAGAGCGCATATAAAGCAGAAAGTATTTGGGATATTTTTAGGGTTTTGTTGCAAATACCCAGGTTGTAGCTATCCAGTTGTGTTAGCTGATTTTGAGCCTTTTGCCTGTTTTATTTGTGCCACAGATGGGAAGCAGGCAGTGTGCTGAGCAGGTATATGGTCGCCAGTACAGCAGGTGTGCTTTCTGACAGACCTGCCTGCCTGTCCAGCTGTATCTGTGCATCTGCTCGGAGTTGGATTCTTATGGAAAGACTGGAAAAGGTCAGTAGTGGCAGAACAGTGGAAACCACCACCGAGGCTGAATCCCATCTTTGGGTTTTGATATCCAAAACAGAAATGGGACTAATCTCATCCCCTCACATACATACACAAAAAGCATGCTTTTTAGTGTAAATTAGGTAAGGAAAAGTAGTTCCTGTATTTTCTAATATGTTTTAAACATAGTGATTTGGAATGAATGTGAGAAAGTAAACAGGTAATTTTGCAAAGTCTTTCAGGTGCTAGTGAAACATCAGGCTATTCAAATTTGGACACTTGACTCTTAAACCAACCTGTCTGCCTGGGACTCTCTTTAAGCGAATGGAAAGAGACATTTTTCCTCCAAAGGAATGTTGGAGGAAAATCCAAAATCTCCGAATTAAGTGCCTAGTGTGGACAGCCTTCTGTTTCTATCTCCGTAAGCGTGCTCTGCAGTCAGTGAAGAGAATGGATCTGGGCTACCTGTGGATACGTATTGCCAGTCCCTTGTCTTTCCTGCAGGGTGGTGGTGAGGGAGAGAGATGGGGCAGTGTGGCCACCAGGTTCTTCTAGGGGACAAATCCAGCAGCATGCTCATTTACTTGAATTAATTCCTACACATGATGGTCCTAAAATTCCCCATCTTTTAGAGAAAGCTGAGTAAGTGACATTTCATAGGCTGTCCGTTCTGTTATCTAAAGAGCTCTTCTGTTTTCATGTGGAGGGCACCTCATTCCCACGGTCACAGTGCTCCAGAGCCCTTTGTTCATCTTTGCCTCTCTTTTTGCCCCTTTTGGATGGAGGGGCATAAATCTTTTTGAAACATCCAGCTTAAATGTCAGGGTACTTAAAGAAACAGTGACGCAGCTACTTGTGTTCATCATGAAGCATTTAAACAGAGAACAATAAACAGCCAGTAAGTTCATAAATAAAAAGGTATGTTTTCCTGCGAGAACCATAACAATTCACTGGTGTCTGTGCTTTGCAGCCTGTCACGGTATCTGGTTTTAATGTGTGTGCCTTACAGTGGCTTTGCAGGTAGCTGAATTGTCCTTCATTTGGCATCCCTAACTTTAAGTGGACTAAGTTCTATCTGCTTAAACTTCCCCTCTGTTATTTCTTCCCTTTCTCATTTGATTTTCTTTTGAAAAGCAGTAAAGAAACTAGCAAAAGAGAGGGAAGTAAGATCTAGTGGAGAAATGCCATAGTTCAGTTGAACCCAAACTTGAATTAAGAACTGTTACTTTTACTATTTGTATTTTGGAGTCATATTGCAGGGTGGCAATCCCTGTTTGCTTCAAATACGTGGCTTTTAGTAACAAACATTACACCTAGCAGAAAGAATTCTTCAGCATGCTTTGTTATAGATCGAGAGCCACAGACTAAATATACCGAAATGCAAAAAAGTAGCCTGGAGATTTAAATGCATTTGTAAATATGAACAATAAATTAATATGTAGCTCTCTGGGTATCAGGAGTTGGAGTGAAATCATCGATGTCAAAAGCAAATTCCCTGTGATGTAATAGGGTCAAGGATCGTACTTATTTTCTACTTAAGGTTTTGCATATGTAAGGTTAGATATACTCAAGGTGGCATGAGGAATGGCTTTGCTGCTTTAATAACAGCAAAATGAATGGTGGTTAAAAGGTGCTGGGTATCCTGTAGCCTCAGATGGGAGCTAAGGGCTATAATGACAGTTCAGAAGACAGTCTAGAAACAATTTCTAGCTCTTTCTGTAAAGAGAGGGAAGCCTTGACATAGCAAAATATTTTCTCTAAAGGATGGCCAGTCTGTTGTTACGTATGGGGTTCTCACCATCTAAGTAGAGGTGTGTGAAAATTAGAGGTGAGGTCCCTTTGCGGTCAGAGGAAGGGACAAGAAAGAAGCTGGGACACCCCTATGCCTGCATTACAGTTGTTTGTCTTTCTCTGTCGATGGTAGAAGGAAATTTAACTAATCTGAACCAAAACTTTTAAAATATTTAAGTTATGCAGTGAAGTGTATCCAGCGTGGTGAGCAAAGCTTTGTGAGGCACTTGTATGCTCAGTCATTAACCTCCTGTTAAGAGAAAGAAGTGGAGGCAATGACCAATGTATTGCCTGTAAATAGTGTAAAATAGAAATATAATGAGTGGGAGGAGCAGGGAATTGCGAAGAATTGGCTGAAGTCTCCAGGGTTTTGTCTTTTCCCTTCCCCCTTGCACCTGGGTGGATCAATAGAAAGGGAGAGCAGTTGTGTAATGGCTTTTTTTGCCCGTCACTGTGTGCTGCTAGTTTGACACATGCAATTTACTTGGAAAAGCTTAAGTAGCCTTAATAACAGAGAGTCCCAGCAGAGCTGACACTAATGGTCTCCCCCGTTGTCAGTCTCAACAGAGAGATTAAGAACTGAATGAACAAAGAGACCCAATTACCATCTCCCCCCTCTGGATGTTGCCGCATGAAAACAGGTATGAGCTGTGACAGTGGGTCTTTGGACAGACTCTGTCTCTCCCCATGCCTTGGTGTGAGAGGGGGTTTTACTGTGCTCTCAATTTAGTGCCTTTACTGAAGGCTGCTGCAACATCACCCAGTCCAGCTTTTTTGCACAAATAGTGAAGTTCAGTCATCTTGAAAGAAATTCAGTATATCATGCCCTGATAATGCACATTGTTGAACACTCTTCAGACACGATCCAATACACTGTGCTAAACCTAGCCCGGCTAGGTCTGCCATTTTTTCTACTCAGTTTTGCACTGCCAAATCATCTTTTCTTGGCTAAAGCTTGTAGGGAGCTGTCACAGTGCAGCTCTGCAGGGTGTGCAGCCAGAGACAGATGTGTCCCCAGTGCACTGGGTTGAACTTGCAAAAAGTCTCAAAAAAACCAGAACATCTGTTTCTGCTTTCATCTGGAGCTTGGAGTGACTTGGTTAATAACAAAATATAAGCACTGATTGTGAATGGCTACACACTACCCTTTATGAGTGCTGTTCCTCAAATATATTATAAAGCACAGTGCCAGCTCTTTTTTGCCTCCTTTCTTAGGACAGGTTTGTACAATCAATCCAATATTCAGTTTAAAAAATTGCTGCTGCATGTGCTAATAATTTTGTGTCTCTTTTTTATGGCTAATTTGTCTTTATGGCATCAGTGGAAAGCTTTAATTGGAACTCATTTCTCAGTAAGACTGGCCTTTTTAGAGGAATTTTGCTATTCTTCTGTTTCTCTAGCATGACAGACCAAAGATTTCTCACCATTAGGAAATAAAACAAATGTGTTTCAGGAGGGCTCTAGGTGGGCTTTACCAACATAGGGTTTGATTGATGATGATTTGATTGATTGATTGTGAAAAGTAGCTATCCCACCTTATTCAGTCTCAGTATCAAGGAAAAACATCACCTTTCACTGAACAGCTGATTTTCAAAGATACTGTCCTATTGACAAACCAGTTGTTAAACCAAACCTGTCTCCCTGGATTTAGAAGATTAAAACCTAAATAATACTTACAGCATCAGTATCAACATTGTCTAGCCTTGTCAGTCTTTGCTTTATAACTCATTGTGTTTTCCAACATCACTTAAAATACTTTGCCAGGTACACCAGGTACCTGGTGGAGCTCAACATATTTATATTTCAAAGGTAGATGCTTAGCATTTTATTAGCTGAATGTAAGTGTATGAACATATTCAGTTGATGGTTCTATAGAGGAACAAATGCTCTTGTACAATATAATAACTAATATTTATGCTGCTAAAATGTATTTAATATGCATGAAAAATAATGGTTTTGGCTAAACTCAGGTTTATACAGCTTTGTATGTTTTTCTGAGTACATACAGTGTACAAACAAACTCTGCAAATTGAATGAATGCAGTATTTAATCTAAAGTGAAATGCTTAACACTCGTAGCAGCAGTTCAAAGATGAAGACAGCTTTATTAGTGTTGTAGAGTCATGCTTTCTTAAACCCGAATTCTTGTCTTACTGTGGCTAATTAAAGTTGTTGATCTCCAGTGATTAAATTTGCTCCCTTATATATCACAGTTACAGTGTTGGTTTTTTAAGTGATTTGTCCATATACCAAAAATGGGGGAGAGGGGAGAAAAGTGGTAATAATCTCTATTATCAAAGACTTGCATGACTGATACAAAAGAGAGGAGTATATAAACTTTCTATTCCCACCTAAAGAAAATTTGAAATACCTCCTCCTAAACGGACTGGAGTGCATTTTGGGAAATACCTGAGTGTTTCTTTAATCATGTGCACTAAACAAATACGCCAATTTATAAAGAAGCAGTAATTTATTATCAGTATTTACAGCCCCAGTGAGGTTTTTGGCCACATGGGCTTGTCCCTGGGAGATTCCCTTTTTTCTCCCTCCAGTTCTCTCTCAGTGCAGGAACTCAGCAATTGTTTTGAAGAGAATACTGGCAAAAGAAGCTTTTTCACTGCTTGTGTTCTCTTCTCCTTTCTTACAAGCCATTCGTTCTTCAGCAAAGGCAGAAGTTCTTTGCCTGCCCTCCTTTGCTAACCCCTCCACTTGCCCTGATGAGTGTGTCCAATCTCCAACCATTTCTCTCCTTTTTCATCTCTTCTCTTAGTATCCACCCTCAGGTCTCATTCCTCTGGTTTTGCGAGCAGCGTAAGCTCATCTGAACCTCTTCCAGCGTGAAAAAAAGACCAGATCATCACCAGTTACATTCGCACTTCTAGGTACCTTCTGCAATTCTCTTCTCCCCCTTACTGACAGTGTGCTGTCAGTAGTTGTTGGTGGCACCAGTGCCTTTTCCAGTCCAGCTTTGCACATTTCAGTCTGGGCAGCATCTTTCCTGACCTCTTCCTCACCAAAGGTTACAATATGCACTTCCTCCTCAGCCTCACATCAGCTGTCATCTGTCTGCAGTCCCCAATGTTCTTGTAATCCTGCCCATGCTTTTGTTCCCTGATTTCATACAAGATGCTGGGTAGCACGCCTGGGCTCTTAAGCTGTTCATGGCTTTGCTGCTGGATCTCTTCTACACTGTCTGCCACTCTGTCCGATTGCTGCTGCTTGATTTTCCTCACAAATACAGAACAGGGATCTATTTCACCTTTTGGAACCGTTTCTTTGAACCGAGTCTCAGATTGTGAGTAGTCTTTAACAAATAATGTGTGAATTAGCAGCATGCTGTGTTAATTTCATACTGTAGGTGCTATTTGCCAGGCAATTTGAATAGATGTGGAGTTACTTCTGTTAGTATAGTTTTCAAAGAGTATAAATAAGAGATAAGATACCCAAGTGAAATCACACTAGCTGTCTTCCTGATGAACCTGGTGAGATGAACAGAATGATACAGCTAATCAAATTATCTTGAGTTAGGCTTAATCACGCTTCTGCACTAATGTTTCTGGTTTGTTTGGGTTTTTTTTTTAAAGAACCTTCTAATTTCCCAGTTCTTATATGCAATTGTAACAGCACGTAACCTATGGAACTTGTACCACCTCTGAGATATTTTAGGAACCTGTTTTCAGAGTATACCATTTATTCCTAAACAGAAGTAGCATATAAGTTCATCCAAGCTGTAGGAAGGGATGAGCTCTGGAGATGTCTCTCCAAGTTTTGCTTCTTGATTCTAACGTCAGGCTATGTCTTTCTGCACATTATCTTGAATGTGACTATTGATAATCGACCTGTAGTTTAAATACTCTTTATTTATTTGGTTCTTTATATTTCAGTTGGTATTTCCAATTAAAATGAAACAGCAAGGTGTATTCACAAGACAATGACATTGTCATTGACAAAATTTTGGTACAATGACATTGACATTGTCATTGTACCAAAAGGTCAAGTCACAGACATAACTAGTGCTTGGTTTTCCAATGCCTTTATGTATTATCAAGTGGTTTTTGTACTTAAACACATCTGCTGATCTGAATGCATCAGGAAAAAAGATAGCAAAAGCAGTTAAATTATGTGGTGATTTTAATTAGTAGGAAAGAGGGATGGTAAGGTCTTCCAACAGCATTTTCTAATTGAAGTCACTGAACTGGCATTTCAGCAATGATTTCTGCTTCAGAGATCAAGAGAGATTATTTATCCTTAGCAGTTTTCAGCTCTCAAAAGTTCATGCAGGCCAAGTGACTTCCATCATTTGTGAACACTGTTGTGAACTTGTCCCTTTCCTGATTTTATTGATTTGTCACATGATTTCTGGGAAGATACAAAGGTCTTTGTTGCATTTTCCTTGTCCTTACGAAGCAGTGAGAGCTGCACAATTTTATTTTCAGAGGTCAGTTTGTGGGAACCAAACTGGAGAGCTGCGGTTGGAACTTGTTTATAATGGGAAATGGGCATGTAAACCTCAGGAGGAAACGTCTGGGTTTGCCCAGGTGTATGCTGGCAGCTGAGTGCTGCAGAAAGCACTGGTATTAAATTTCTGTGTTTCTCAGTCTGCTGTGATGCTCCATTTATGATGTGTTTCTCCTCACCCAGGAACAGTGTACCTATACTGTAGTACAGAGACTTGCTGTGGTCAACACTGGGAAAGACTGGAGCTGGCATCCCCATTATCCTTCTCTAGAGGTTGCCTTGCAAGACACAGCTGTAAAATGTTCCTCAGAAAAAAATGAATGGTAGATCCTTAAGAGTGTGCAAAAACCAAATACGACCTTTCAAAATTTTTTGTCTAAAATTTATAAAAATAATGCCATGCAGAATTGCATTTTAGAAATGCATTCCAGTTCCTGAGTAACGAGGGGTTGTGAAGAGCTTGGAGTTACACCTGTGACACTGGGTTATGGTATTTATGTCCCGCTGCTGTGTTCTTTGGGGTGTGCAGTTCCTCGCCTCCTCTGCTGTCCTTGTTACACCTCTGTTGAACTGCATTTTTAAGGAACCAGTGGCTTGAGGAGTGTCAAACATCCCACTGAAATGGGATTTCCCTAAGCAGGAGGCTAGCTTCAAGACATTCTTCAAGAATTCTTCAAGACAAAGTCACAGACTTTCCCCCTAGGAGGCCCTATCCTCTGCTCAAGGAGGGGCTTTCCATGTGCTGAAGCTTTTCATTGTTTCTGGAAAATCAGGCACTCTCAACATGGAGAACTAGCTGGGCTAGTCCTAGTGGGACTATTGGGATCCTAGTGGGATCACTGACTAGGGCTTAGAAAATTAGACCAGAGAGTGTGATGTGATTTCTGAAGTCCATGCAGAAGACAAGTCATTACTGAGATTTGCTGATGCTTTCAACACCTGTTCATTTTTGCATTTTTTTTCCAAACTGAGTGTTTTCCCATGGTAAAGTAGAGTGCTTGCTTCAGATGTTTACTCCAGCTCTTTGGTCCCACTGTCCTCAGCTTCCATGATGGATACCTCTGATTGAAGAGGTGAGTTATTTGAGAACTGTTAACTGTCAGTGTCCAAGGAGAGTCTTTTCCCTTGTAAAGCATCCCTCATTATCATGCTATCAACACTGCACCTTCTGGTTTTGCCAGAGATTTTTCCATTGAGATAATCCCTGCACAGCTGTCTGTTGTCACCCTTGCAAGCCAGCATGAAAGCAAGATCAGCCATGCTGTCAGCATTAAGAGATCTTCCAGGTAATACCACAATACCGTAAAGCAGCAAAAAATGTAATCTGATGTGGTGCATACAGCCCATAGAATGTGTGCAAAACACCTTATTTTTTTAGTTTTATTTTTAAAGTTATTTTTATCCCCTGGACTTGTTTTTCACAAAGATTTGGCTTGCTTCGGTACTTTGTATTGATTAAGCAGTCATGGGTTGCTGCTAATGAAAGTAATTGCTTTATTCCTGAGGGGACTGCAGCTTGTTGTAAAACAGGATGTAACAGTCCTTTAATACAACGTAAAAGGGTTTCCAGGTAGATACATTCTCTGTTGCTGCCTGAAATGTTTGTGGGCTTTGGCTCTGCAAGTTATTACTGCTTCTGCCCCTCCTGCTTGTGTCACTATAGAGAAATGAGTGTTAAAACAGGACCATTGGGCTCCTCACACTCAATTGTGTTCTTGGTGCCCCCAGCTTATGAAAAATACAAACAGCTTTTAACCATTAATTCACAAATCGGGTGATGGGACAGAAAGCAGTGTGGGAGGGTGGAGTAGGGAGGAAATGCAGGAACTTCAAAAGGAGAGGAAATCCATGGGGATTTAGGTCCACTGGGTCCAAAATCAAGAGGATTAAACTCTGCTGAGTTGAGTGCCAAGCACTACACTGTAAGAATGGATCTCTGATTGCTACAAGGCAGAGAATTACTGTTTAAGCTGCAGAAATAAGTCTGAGAATTTGGAGTGTGCTGGGAAGTGAATTTGATCTGTCTGATGCCATTGCAAGGAAAGGCAAGCCCAGAGCTCTGGGATGCAGAGGTTGATCTGTAGAGGAGATCAGAGGGAATTATTAACTGCATGGTTGTCATGACCTGAAGGGTTAACTGGCCTGCGGGAGTAAGAAGATTTTGACTATGAGGGGTTTCAGGGATTCTGTAATACAGAAGTGGTCCCAGGGGACGACCAGTAAAGTGACAGGCAGAGTCTCATGTCAATGATAAGCCTTGTCATGAAGCTGGGAGTCAGCCAGACATCCCTAATGAGAGTCCAAGAGTTTGTCTAGGAGATTTTGTGGAAAGTTCGTGCAGGGAGCTCAACCTGTGTAAGAAAACCACAAGCAGTGCAGGAAATAACCAGAGGATAAAGCTCCACTTTGGGTAAAAAGTAAGTCCTTTCTATGGCAAAAAGACATTAGAGGGTGTACGACAGCAGCCAAGAGGTGCTGTAATTTCTATTTTTCAGCTGGGAGAACCAGTAGATGATGATGATTTCTCATATCTCAGACCAATTTTTGTTTTCTAGACTGTTTCCTGTTCTTGTAGTTAGAAGACCCAATGGCAGTTGTTGAACCTTATTTTCTCAGGATGTTTTCCCCTTTTTCCACCTTTCCCACTTTTTTCATCTTTTCAGATAATAAGTTCCTTGGTTTTGTACTTCTCAATGGTACCTCAGGATGCCAGCTGCCCTTCAAAGATGCTGACTGCACTTCTCAAGGATGCTGCTGGCTCCCAGGCTCACAGTCCAGCAGGCATTTCCTATTTCAGCACACATATTCTGCTCAGTAATTCTCTCCTTGCAACCAGGTTGCCTTTAGGGCTGCTCAGGTCAAGAGTCCTCTGCAAATACTCTCCATAGTTTTGAGTACTGAGCCTCAAAAGAACTGTCAGGGGATGAACGAGCAGAGAGCTGGAATAAGAGATCTAGAGCGGAGTGACAAAAAAACTTCAGTGCTTTATCTAGACAAGGAAGGAGTAAAGGAAATTGGAAAGGGGACAGGGATCCTGTAGAGGGATCTTCCATGCTTCATTACATTTGTCAATATAGTAGAAAAATACAAGGTCTCATTTTGATAAACCGGCTTATTTTGTGAGGAAGAGAGTGTTGTAATTGCCTGGGGTACAACACTGACTCGGCTTATTTTGTGAGGAAGAGTGTTGTAATTGCCTGGGGTACAACACTGACAGTATTGAAATCTCTGTTCATTGCCCCAGTTTCTGTGCCACTACATGCCTTCACGTGGTAGTCCAGTCTATTTGCTGAAACTGCTGACAAATGTATCCTTTGATATGTGTTGGAATCTTTTTGTCATTTATGAGCATCTTTGCACTAGAATTGGAGCAGAGACCTTCTGTGGGTGTCGTTAGGATCCTGCACAGCCATGAAACAGCAGTTTTGGTAGCTGATTTGACCTGGCTACCAAAGCAAAATTGAGCCCCTGGTCTCAAGAAGAAAAGCTTTGTCCCCTTCAGCTGCTGCTGTGTAACCCAAAGCACTGAGCAACATGGGAAGTGTGCAGCATGAAGGCTTTGTGCACTACATCAGAGAGTCTTTGCTGTCCTTGGCCCAGACTTGTGGATATAGTCCCTAAACCTACACTTTTCTCTCCTTATTAGGATCTCCTCAGAGATGATTTAAAGTTGCTCCCCACTTCTTTCAGGGCTCTTTTAAAGTCTGCTGAGGTCAGAGGGAGCCTTCTGGCAGACTCAGCAGGTTTGGGACCTTTCCTAAAGTGGTTCCCTGTGTGAATCAGGTGCAGCTAATTTTACCTCATCAATAATGTTTTTTTCTTGGGAGTTACAGCCAGCTTCTCAGCAGCAGCACTGGGGGATCAGCGCATGGGTTTAGGAAATGAGAATTATTGTCCTAGCTGTGCTGACTGGTGGGGTGATTCCATGCAACAAAATATGACCTCTGTGTTTGCTTCCCTGCTGTGCTTGGTTTCTCTCACTTGCCCATTTTCCAGGGTGTGCCAAATCCCTGGATATTTGTGCTTCCTCTTGCTGTTGCAGTACCCTGGGGTGGGAGGCAACCGGAAAAATCGTAATCTCTTCATGGTAATGGTGTGCACCATAACTGGGGCACACACCTCTTGGGGGGTTACAGTGGACAGACTCAGCGCTTCTGCCCATGCTTGTCTGAATACATCTCTCTCCCACCCTGGCCACTCCATCCCTAGGATTTCATCCACTGACTTTCAGCTTGAGCCTTGTTAAGCTTTTAATTGACACACTGCCTGCCAGACCCTTGCTCTCATGCCAGAAGCCTAGCAATATTGGGGAATATTGTGCCAATATCCAAACAACTCACGTTGTCTCCATGATTCAGTGCTGAACTGGGAGACACTGATCCACCTATCTCACCACATCTCCCGGTGCTCTCCCAAGACATCAGCTGTGAGGATACAGGAGGGGCTGCATCATCGCTGCTGGCAGCTCCTAAGTCATGTTTTTCTTGAAGAGGAAGGACATCTCCAGTGCTCTTTTGCCAGCTGAAAAATATTTTGAAGCTAGGAAATGTGTTCTTTTCTGCGCAGTCAGCCAGAGCATTTCCTGATCACTGAATATTTTGAAGCTAGGAAATGTGTTCTTTTATTCTCTGCGCAGTCAGCCAGAGCATTTCCTGATCACTGCCTGGCTGCACATCTTTAATAATGTGTATAAAAGATAGGAGTAGCTCAAATAGGAGTTCGTGCCTTGGTGCTGGTTGGCATTAGTTTATCGTAGTGGTGTTTTCTGGCCTTGAAAAAAAAATCTGTAAATGTAGGAATTAGTTTTTTCTTGAAATTTTCTGGAATGTCTTTTTCAGTATTAACCTGAGTTGCTATTATATGCCATCTGGGAGAGTGTGGGACTGCTTGTGCTAGCAGGGAAGGGGGTTCAGGTCATACATGGGCAGGAGGAGACCTCTTCACCAGCACTCTGACATGGCAGCAGCAGGGTTCCCAAACTGAATGACAGATACTGTCCGTGCTAAAGCTAATCTGAACCCTGGCAGCAGAGGACATGCTCTGGGGGTAAGAAAGGAGGGAAGAACAGCAGAGAAGGAAAGGGAGTTGGTTGTGGAAAGGGTTATAGCACTTTTTGCTCACAGCGAGGTCCTGCAGTAATTTTAATTGGCTCCTGCACAGAAAATGATGGTGAGGGACAATTCTCCCATCCGAAGCCCCACTGTGTGTGAGGGCAACATAAACCCCCACTCTCCCACGAGCACAGCCGTGTGTCTGCTTCGTTCCCAAGGTTAGGCTCCGGCACTTCTGTTAAGCAGCAGTCAGCTGGAAAGATCTCCTAACTGGTTTTATGCAAATGGGAGCAGATATGTCGTGATTGTGTGTTTGCACACTGGCACTGTCCCCTATCAAACAATAGGTATTGTTTTGTCATGTAAATAGTGCTCAACTGACAGGGCTTGCTGTGAGTTGAGCTTGCTTCTACTGAGTGGTTTTGACGTGTGTGTGTACGCAGGTGTTGAAAGAGAGGGAGTGGGGAGTAACAAAGCTGTGGAACTTCAATGAGATAAGCCAAATAAACCCCCCAAATCATGTTATATGGAAGGTGGTAAGTATATAACCTGTGTGTTGGGTAAGGGAGGTTAGGGCTACATGGCAGAGAGGTAAGTAAAAGGGGAAGAAAAACAGTTGTTTTTGTACAAGATTAGTAATGTCTAAGCAATGACTTGAAACTGCCTCTGATCTTTGTCATTGCTCTCCATGTGTCCGTGCCTCTCTCCAAGAGCGTTCTGCCTGGCAGGTGCCACGGTGGAGGTTGGTTTTGATGGTACCAAGGCGTTGCCTGAGAGCTGCCAGGCAGCTGAGGATTTACACTGAGTGCAGCCAGTGGTGGAGGCCGGGCACAGAGATGGGCTGGACAAAGCAGTTGGGGAAGCTGCAGTCGCTGGCTCCCCGTGCTCATTGCCAAGCGGGGCTGGCCGTCGGTCCGGCTGCGGGTGGCCACCTGCAGTGGAGCAGTGACATCAATCAGTCTGCTCTGGTTGTGGTGGGAAGCCTGATGAGCAACTGTCATGCAGATGCTCCCTGGGAGGCTGCTAAATAGTCATTGTTGAAGTAATTAATAGCAACAAGTGAAAAAAAAAGAAGCCCGGAAAATGTTTCCAGATGTCCCAGACAGTGGTGATACTTAGGGTGATGAATATGCAACTGTCCATATGAAAACTGAATAATTGTACTTGCCACCATAAAACACATAATGAAAACAGTACCCCCCCCCCCAGAGACCAACATACAATCTACTAAATGTCTGTGTAGATGTCCAGTTCAAAATGTTGATTGGTGTAAAACCGAACTCCAAAAATAGTATTGATGATGATGTAAAGAAAAGAAGAAAAGTGTGAATCAAAAGCACATTGTTCTCAACCTGGTGGGGGGCTTTGCTGTTTTCCAGATAAAGCTGCTGCTGGTTTTCACAATTACACCTTTGACTGATTTTTAAGTTTCTTTTGGGGCAGGAGGGGGTGAGAGGCAGTGTCCTCCCTTTAGCAAAATATGTAGATATTTCTCCTGAGTAGTTTATACTGGATGGATGGTGGAACTAAAGAAAAACCACTGAAAGGGAAGTAGTGCTGCATGTCTTGGACAAACCCTTTTAAAGTCAGCTGAGAGAAATGGCAGATATATCAGCATTCTGCAGTAAATGATAAATGAGTTCCAGGAAATTCACTCTTTCTAATGCAATAATCCACTCTGCTGAATAATGCTGTTATTCTAAAGTGAATACAATCTTAGTGTTTACGTCATATTTTATGTATGACAAACTGCTTTGCAAAGAGGCTGGACAAGGAAAAGAGCATTTTATAGATTTTATACTGTTATGTACTAATAAAAAAAGAAAGCCATTTTGCTTTGAGAGTTAAGCAAAGAAGAGATGAGCAGTATTTAGATATAGGAAATTTTCTTGAAAGACTATTCTTTATTTTATTATTTTATTATTATAATTTATTATAAATTATAAAATAATATAATTTTATAATTTTACTATTACAAAATGGTACCTATTATGTACCCTCCCATAACAAAATGGTCTGGCTCCGTATCTTAATGTTGGGGTATTCCAAAATAATTTAGACTAATTTTATTCCATTGTTTATGTTGAATGAAATAAAGCTACCAGGTGCTGAGAGTTTTTCTTGGCCTACAGGGTCCCCAGGGCAGTGGTCACAGCCCCAAGCCTGCCAGAGTTCAGGAAACATTTGGACAATGCTCTCAGGCACACGGTGGGATTTTTGGGGCCAACCTGTGCAGGGCCAGGAGTTGGACTCGTTGATCTTGGTGGATCCCTTCCAACTCAGGAAATTCTGTTATTCTATGATTCTGTGATTCTGTTCAGCATAATTTTGGGTGATAAACTAAAAAAGAGAATTTGGGATCCCTTGCAGGAAACTGCAGTCCGTTCTTCTTTTGTTCGCCTTTCATCTTGTACCTCAGTACACATGGAAACTTTTTGTTAGCTATATAAGCATTCTTTTATTCAAATACTAATTTAGCTTAGTGATTGCATTGTGAATGACCTGTGCTCTGGCATATCATCTTTTCCATTTAGCACAGAGGACTTCTTAAAATCGATTAGCTTATAGCTCCTAAATCTTTCATAGTTTTGGCTTTTTTTCTCTTCCCTCAGAGAGGAAGCTGCTGGTTTTAACCCTTCCCATGAATTTAGGAGAGTCTATTGCTTAGCCTTTCAGTCTCTGTGATGTGTGATGTTTCCTGGACTGTCCTTTGGCTTTCAAAAATCATCATTCCTGTGCTTTTTTTGTTATTGACGTGTAGGTGCTACGGCCACTGAAGCAGCCTGGCAGCAGTTTGGAGGGGAGGGAGCTGGGGAGGGGGAAGGTGCAGAGACTGTTTTTTGCCAGCTCTGCCAGTTGCATGGGAGAGAGGATGGAGCTGGGAGCTTTACAACCCTGCCACGGAGCAGCCAGCTGCCCACCCACACCGTGCTGTGCCACCCCAGGCAGACATCTCCTAAGCATCCGTAGGGCAGCGTGGCTCAGTGAGCTGAGGGCTTAATCCGTGGGGATGCAGCTGGACCTGAGCGCCTGGGGACGGTGCCTTGCAGCTGCCAGTCGGGAATACTAATCCACAGTCAGCCTGTCCTTTTCCACACTCCACCGATGGGGTGAGCACGTTATCCTCAGGGCTGAGCCAGGTTATCCTCGGAAGGGATTGACCCACAGCACAGCAACTGAACCTGTGGGCATCACATCTGGCCAGTTTCCTTGGAGAGGCTTGGGAAGTAGGTGTTGCTTTCCCAGCCTGCCCCAGGTAAGTAATCTGATCTTAAACAAAGAAGCACAGAGATGCTGTTTTTTCATTTAAAAATATGCTAAAGCAAAATAATTTTTTTGTTGTTGTTTTGAATGCATAAGGTTTGAATATTCTCATGCTCTGTGCCTCCCTTGAGCTTCTGGATCTTGGGGGTGATAATGAGGGATTTAATTCTGGGCAGCAGGTGCTGGCAGCAGGGATGCGATGCAGTGTCTGTAATCGTGTTGTCGGGTTCATTTTGCACCATCTGGGTGTGAAAGGAGCAGTCAAGCTTTTAATTGCAGTCCTTTGGCATCTGGTACCTTCCTCCTGCTGCTGGGGGTGCAGACGTGGTCAAGGGAAGACGCTCTGTGTGTCTGAGGCACGTAGAGAGTTAAAGCTGGGGGGAGCGATGCCACTGCCAGTGTAGCCACTCTGCTGGGGATGGGTCCATGGGGAGGGGAATGAGAAGGCTGTTCCCACTTCCACTGTTCACCCATCACCTTTTCTACCAGCTCAGGAGAAAAGGAAAGTTGGTCTTTCAGTTGTCTGGGCTTCCTATTCTAATTGGATGCTCTTTTCTGAATTGCAAATAATCCCAGCTGAGGAGATGTAAAGCAGATGTGGTAGGGAGTGTGACCTGTTGTGCAAGCAGGAACCAGGCTCGTGCCATGACTGCCCTCTGGGAACAGGACCGACACCTGCTGGAGAGCTGGGCAAAGTGGGAGATACCCCTGAAAGATGGATAGCTGAATCAGCTCCTTGCTATGCTTTTGTGTATGATCCAGGGGGTGGAAAAGGCAAGAAGGCAAACTCCATGATAGCCCATGATAGCAGTGACGCCGTCACAGTCCATCACTCCAGTGTGGCAGGGCATGGCAGGAGGAGGCTTATGATCTCCATGTGCTGCTGTAGTGGGAAGGCAGCATGAGAGAGGGAGAATAATTGAATAGGGAGTATGATTTCCAGCATTTACCTTGCATAGATTATCCAGACTTTTCCAGCCCTACATTGTTGAGGTGTTAGTGTGTCTTTCTGGTGGTGTGGTTAATATGTGATGAGCATCTATGGTTTCTGCAAAATTGCTCAGAAATGTCAGTATGTCAGGAAAATGTCTCCATTGAGACTGAGATTTGTAGTGAATATGCAAATCTGTCAGTGACAGTGATGTCACTGTTTTGTTTTTTTTAGTTTTGTTTTTTTTTTAATTTATGAGGTAAGAAAACCAAGCAGGATCTGACCACAGATGTCGTAAGATGTCAGTGTGTTGTACATGGCTCCAGCCAAAGTGTTGGTAGCCAGCTTAGGGGTAAGGATGGGGACAAACAAGTGATGCCACAGTTCACCTGGAAACTACCACTGCCTGGGCAGGGGCTGGCACAGAAGCACACCATCCCTCTGCCTGAAAAGCTCCCTGTTGTAAGGTGTGCCCTGCACTGTGTACTGGTCACAGAGAGGAGGTGAGGGGTGTGCTCCTGGGTTATGGAAGCAGCACTTTGAGATGTGATGGGAGGGTCAGGGATGTGTTGGGAGCAGGGGGCCCGAGTCACTGGAAATCAAATACTTGAGAAGGTAAGATTGAAACTTGTGTTGTTTGTCACAGATCAAGTTACTAAGTGTAGACCATCTGTATTTCTTGGCGCTTTTTAAATGGTTTGTACTATAATGTGTATAGCACTGAGCCAGAGGAGCAGGGTATGGTGTGCTAGTTAAGGACATGAGGGGTTTTTCTTCCATCTTCCATATTTTCCATGTTACCAGGGTGTACAAACTCTGTCCATCACCTTGAGGGTGTGGGTGAAACCAGTCCAGTGGCACAGGGTACAGCACCACTCCTCTGCTGTCCTGTGTTACTCTGCGGCCCAGACACTCTTTGTCTGGTTTCTCTGAATAAATGTGCCGCTATTTCCATATTGCTCCAAGCATGTTTGCACTTAGAAAGGAGGGGGAAGGTGAGGAAAAGCTAACCTGAGTCTTTTACCTAGAATCAGTATTGCCTAATGCTTACAGTTGGAAGTCAAGCGTCAGTTATCTGGAGTTTTTGCTGGCTTTGGCATAACCTTCTATTGACCTCAGAGAAACCAGTAATTTTTCTATGCTTTCGAGGACCTTTTTCTAAAATGCATGTAATATTCTTCTACATATTGTTCACCTCAAAAGGTGTTATAAAAATTAAAGCTCATAAAGCGTTCTAAGATTCGTTAATATAAATTACCATAGGAGTGCAAATTAACTTCTGCTATTACCATCTACTACTACAAACTAACCTACAGTTTTAGTTATTGCTGTGGGGAGATGGATTTAAAGGATAACGTAAGGGTGAAAGACATTGTATTCCACTGTGAATCTCCAAGATCATCTGGACCCTGTACCTATTACTCTTGAGCTATGCAGTGTGTTTAGTCCTGGTGGCTGTTACGGAGCAGTGCAGTGATATTTCAAGAGAGGAGGACAAATAATTTGTAAATACACTGGATATCTTGAAGGTGTTTTTCCTGTACTGAAACAATTAAATACTAAAGTGGGAAAAGCACAAATAAAGCTGAAATCTTCCCAAACTAGGCAGGTCCTGGATCCCGCAGCTCAAAGTGATCTGTCGATACATTTTCTGTAATTATATCAGAAAGCTCTTTCCAGCTCTGATGGCTCATTGGATGGGTCAGTGGAGCCCGGGCAGACAAACATAGTTTCATGATGAGTGCTAAATCTGAATTGTTTCTGGGGTCAGTGGGGCATGATGTCAGCTCTGTGGGGAGAACATAATTTCTCAGTGACAGCAAAGATGAGTGTTTCCCAATAGCAGGTTGTGATCTCTCGCAGTGGTGTCCTTGGGATGGTTCAGGGGGAGGCTGTGAAGCATTTCATACTCCTGAGGGAACAGTCAGCTGCCTTTAATTGCTGACTGCACTCAGTCCTTCTAGGGCAGAGGTTCGTATATTTGTATCAGCAGCCAGTAACTATAACCTATTCTTGTTCCTTTGGCTGACAGTAGTTAACCCATCCTTGGCTAGTTAAGGACTGGGAGGTCTGGTGGGGGGGAAAGAGGATGAAAGGGGACCACACAAATAGAGGTTAGGCCAAAAGAGAATTAAGCTCTCAGAAAGTTTAAGGATTTTTGTCCCAACCAAGGGGAATGAGGGCCCATTGGAAATGTGCTACTGTCTACATCTCTCTGCCTTGCAACAGAAGTGCAATGTCTTCAGGAGTTCTGAGGAGTTTTTGTGATCCCCTCCCAAACCAATGCTAGATGAACGCTCAGGGAGGAGCTGCTGTAGTGCTCTGTTTCTGAAATCTCGCTGACAGCAGTGTTGTTTTCTGATCCATAGGTCCAGAGGATGGCATAGCAATAACGTCACTGTCCAGGGAGCTGGAGTCCTTCCTCGCCTGCCTGCATGCTGCTTGAACTGATCCCAAGCCTTTGTTTTTGGACTGAAGAAACCTGAAAACCTTTCTCTCCTAATTCATGAGCCAGCAGGATGTGGTCGCTGTGCTTTCAGAACGCCTGCTTGTAGCCGCCTACAAAGGCCAAGTGGAGAATGTGGTGCAGCTTATCAACAGGGGTGCCAAGGTAGCAGTTACCAAGGTAACGAGAGAAAAATGCTTTGCAAGAGCCCTGGGAACTAATGTAACTCTTCTAAACCATTGTCTGTGAAAATGCCCTCCTAGCTTTACCAACTTGAATGTGACTGAAGTTAGTGTTCAGATTTCCTTAAAGTTTGCATTTAATAGCTCATGCAAATTTGCAATATAGTGCACATGTTGTGTTTGTACCCTTTGCAGTGGGTGCAGCTGTGATGAACACTTCGTCCTTGGAAACATGGTGTGTTGACAGAGCGGAGCAACATTTTTCAAAGCATGCATTGACTTCTGAACACTGTGTGACCTGATGAATGCAGCAATTCATCACTGTCAAGAGAAGGCAGTTCGGGGCACCCATCTCCCCGGGTGAGGGGATGGGGAAAAGCCACCTCTTGTGGCAGGGTAAAGGGACACTGAAAGTGTTTCTTGCTGCTGAAGTCTCTTGGTGCAGCAGCCTCACTTATACCCAACATCGTCATTGATTTGTTCTGTGTAGTCCCTTAGTCAGTTTCAAACTTGGGGGTTGCAAATTGTGTTCCCCATACCTTTTCGATAAAGTCAGTCAAAGGATTTCTGCTTAGATACAAGAGAGTTCAAACTGATGCTCACCTATTCCTAATGCTCAACATGTTATCAATAATACTGTCTTAGAAAAGATGAAATGTAATTGCCTGTTGCAAGAAGGTTTTATCAGCAAAAAACCTTAAAAAGAACTAGGTAAGTTAAGTCTTTAGAACTGTAACATAAAATTTGGGGTGTGCTGTTTTGATGAACTGTTTTTCTCCATCCTATCTATTTTTATTTGTGTTTCCATATTGGTTTTGAACATTCCATATATATGGGAGCTAGTATTTGCAGATAGAAAGCACATTTGGTAAAAAGAGGAAAAGACAGAATAATTATCTGTCAGTGACAGTTGTTTTCAGTCCCTTCACAGTGTTTGAGATGTAGATAATATTTATTTTGAAAGCTGGAGTGATCCAAGGACAACCTGTGTTTGTAAGTTTTGTTTGCCAAAATAACTATCCTCTTGTTGGTAGATAAAAAGCACAGATGTAGTAAGCGTGAATAGTCTCATGTAGATGCCTGTTTGGATCTGTTGTCCAAGCAGCTCTGTAGCTGATGAACAGCTATTAAAGGTAGTCAGTAATAGACCAGGAAATACTGACTTACACATACCTGGATGGTAGCTCAGGGTTTTGTGGTTGTGTTTTCTTTTGTTTGGTTTTTTTTTTCCTTGTTTTTTTGATTTTTTTAGGATGATGAGCTTTGAGGCTGCTGAGGGACCTCTGCTAATTACAATAAGAAACAAACAGTGTAGATTTGACTTTGAAACACAAAATCAGGTTAATTTGATATAATGCAGATTTCCTAGAGTTGACAGGTTTTTGTTTCCTATATGACATAAGTGGCTCCCTTGCTTTGTTGTTCTACCCTGTGTGGAAAATCAAAACAAAGCTCATTTGGCAGTGAAATCGCAGCCAGGTGCAATGTGCTGGAGTTTCTGTTGGAGAGATGTGCTTGCCAACCATGCTGGAGAGCTGTGGGCTCTGAGGCCATCCCTGTAGCTCACCTGGTACTACAGCATTGTAGCTATTCTTTCCTAGAAGTTGTGGGTCATCCCCGTGGAGCCCAGAGAGGGAAGATGACAAAGGCTGTCCCTGTTGTCATGCTGGATGCATCCCAGCACACTGACAGACAGTACAGAAGAGGTACTTGGGTAGCCTGGTGACAAGCCCTGCTCAGAAGAGATGAAGTCAGAGCTGCAAGACTGTGGAGGAGTGCACAGAGGAACAGAGTCTCTCAGAGCAGCAGCCAAGGCTGTACTATATACAGGGTGTTTTGGAGGCACAAAAAAAAATCTCCCATGCTGTGAGCCAGAGAGAGCTGAGCCCAGTGCGAACCAAGAGGTGTGAGACCAACCTGGTGCCCTCACCAAAGCCCATCTGTTCAGGCTCTGTAATGTCCTGTTCAGTTGTACACAGCATGGAGTTTGCATGGGGCTCTCAGCCAGCCAGCTGGCTACATAGGGAGAGCATGTGCATAGTTACCTACAAAAGGCTGTATAAACATACCCTGGAAGAGCTTGGCTTGCTAAGCTGATGGCACACATAAGCTGGAAGGAGAAAGAGCTGTTTAAAGTTGAGGACAAGGTTGTCACAAGAGCAAGGATGTAGAAATTAGACTCAGGTATATTTGAACTGGAAATCTGAAGGGGTTTTTTAGCCATCACACCAACAGGTTCTTGTGGAGTCTTCCAATAAGCAGAACAAGCACAAAATAAGAACAACTTTCAGGATAGGGGTTCTTAATTTTAGAAGGGAAATTAGATGGCAGGCGTCTTGTAGTGCAGTAAAATATACCAAGCTCTCAGGTAAGTTGAAACTCAGAACCCTCTTCTCCCCCAAGATAAAAGTCATTGCACAATGAAGCATAAAAATAAATTTATCCATGTGCATGCCTTAGTTCTGTTTTACATGTATGTCTTCTGCTTTTATTAGTAGTTTTCAGTTTGTTCTGTCTCATTATAAATTATAGAGGTTTGCTTCCAAAAAAAAAAAAAAAAAAGGATTTGATACTTGTCAAGCAAACTTCTGCTGAATTCTCTGGGTTTTATTGAAGGAAGACACATGGAAGCAAAGCTCTCTGGAGGGAAAGAAAAAGTTCCCATATCACAGTAGGCTTTAAATGTATTTCTGATCCGCATCTGTAAGCACAGACCAGTTGCTGTGAATAACACTGCAGAGCCACAGATTAAAGTGTACAGGATCTAGTGATAAATCTAGAGGTATTTATTCAAAAAGGATTAATTGAGCATAGCTCAAGAAAAATGAAGGATATTTTCTGTAACAAACCAAGTACTAGTAAATGCTTTATAGCCGACTTGTCCAGTTCTATTTTTGTCCTGTATGGAAGGTCATATGATGTGGTTAATTGTTGCTTCAGTAAACAACAATTCAGCTGCAAAACAGTATTTCATTTTTGTCACTTCTGAGTAGATGATTTCAGAAAAAGGAGTAAGAATATGAAAGAAACAAAATCCAATGGAAAATACACATACCTGGGTGCTCACTTCAGCATTACGTTGAGGATGCACTTGTTTCATTTTGGCAGCATTACTAGCAAGGCATCTGTGCAGGTGAAGTCAATATGGAAACGTGCACCTCCTCTGACTCCAGTGAGGGACACTCGGGCTTGTTCCAGATTTGGGGCCTTTTAAAATATGTAAAGAGGAGCTGATGGCCCCTAGGTCACACCAGTGCCAGCAATCTGACATCAGGGAGCCCACAGTCAGAGAGGGCTGGTGGCACTGCGTGGCACATGCGTTGAGCACTTGTTGTGTTGCTGGACCTCTGCCACCAGCCACACGGGGTTGTGGCCTAGGGCAGGTGTGGGGCTCAGCAGAGGCTTTGTGGCTCTGCTCTTCTCAAAGAGTCCCTGCTTGGTCAGGGGCTCTGTTGCTGCTCTGCCTCTTATGACAAAGAGATCATTTCCATTTTTCTGCCTTTTTGTCTGACATTCTTCACAGGTGTGAAATGTGTAGCTGATTCCTTTATGAAATGGGGAAAATAGCCTGACAAACTGGTCATACCTACCAGCTGATCCAACACACAGGTGCCCTTATCAAGTACTTTGGTGAATAAGCTGCAAAAACTGGAAAACTAGGAACTTAAGCCTTTTCTTCCAAGCAAGAAAGCTGGTCCCTTCTTTCAGTCCTTTTGTAGTAGAGCTGTCTTTCAGTGAAATTATTGACAGCTGCATCTTTGGCACAAAAGCACTGGGACTTTTGCTGAGCTGATGTGCCTTGCTGTCCTCCCAGGATGTTGTTGTCCTTTTCCTGACATGGGGGTTTGCATGGCCAGGTTTTGGTAGTGGGAAGGGCTACAGGTATGGTTTCTGTGAGAAGCTGCCAAAAGCTTCCACACGTCTGGCAGAGCCACTGCCAGGTGGCTCCAAGATGGATGTGCTGCTGGTCAAGGCTGGCCCAGTCAGAAATGGTGGTAGCACCTCTGGGATAATATATTTAAAAAGGAAAAAAAAAAGTTAAAGAGAAGATGTAATTACAGCCAGGGAACAGCAGTGAGAATATGTGAGAGAAACAGCTCTGCAGACACCTAGGTCAGTGGAGGAGGGGGAGGAGGTTCTTCAGATGCTGGAGGTGGGATTGCCCTGCAGCCTGTGGTGAAGACCATAGTGAGGCAGCTGTGCCCCTGCAGCCCATGGGGTTGCAGAGATCCAGCTGCAGCCTGTGGAAGCAGACCCATACCAGAGCAGGTGGATGCCTGAAAGAGGCCTGTGAATCCATGAGAAACTTGTGCTGGAGCAGGTTCCTGCATTAAGATCAAAGCTATAAAATTGAATTCTGCAGAGAATGGATGATAATTCAGGAGAAAAGCCTCAAAGAAATGCAAAAGGTAGTGCATCTGTTTTGATTCAGTAATTGTTTGGTTTAACATTTGAACTAGTCATGTTATGAACACACCATATGGCAACACTTTTGTAATGCTAGGGTACTTTAAGTCTCAACTTCAGAGCATGCTGAGTTCTTTAAAGCAGTCTCTCTTTTTCTTCTTTTTTAAGCTAAGGCAGAAACAAAAAAGAAATGTATTTTGGTGCTTTCACATTTTTGCACTCCTTCAGTTTGAAAAGCTGTTTGTGTCTGTTTTAAACAATAAATAAAGATAAATTAAAAGGGACTAACACACACTTAGGAACTTGCTGAGTGCCTATTGAGGTCAATGAGAAGCTTTCTGCTGACTTGAGCGAGCAGATTATTCATGGAGAACAGTCTAACAAATCAGCAGTGTGAACAATGTGACAGGACTTGGATTTTGCTTTCAGGCTTTCCAATAAAATGTGGACAGGCATGTTTTTTATGAGTGCAGAATGGATGAATAAATAACAGTCCTTGTGCATCACAAGAGCAGGGTGCGATGGAGAACTGAATGTACCTGCATAAAAGTACCTACATATGTAAACACAAGGAAAGATCATGGAGCTTATGGTGCTAAGGCCCCCCTGTATGGATTTGGTTGTGGAGTGCATGTACATTGGCAGCGATGCTAAGAGAATTCTGCTTTTAAGTGGTGTGTATCGACAGCTGCCTGTCAGTGTCTGGAAGTTAGAGCATGGATTGAATGCAAACAAAAACCTACCCTTGCATTTTACTGCTGAAGTTCATGTGGCTGTTTACGGTGCTGGGCTGCCACCCGATACACCCCACAGCTACAGCAGTGTTTCACGGTGGCTGGAAGTTGCAGTCCAATAGGTCCCATTTATTTTGTCAATAAGTCCATGACACAGGACCATTTGTATGATTTGTTGCCTCTTGAAGCAATTGTTTACATTTGAATAGAAGTCCAAATTGCCTTTTTTTTTTTTTCATATGAATGACTGCTTTATTGGTTCATTAATCCCAAGATGTAGCAGTCTCTCATTTGTATTTGTAATAACCCCCAAATCATTGCAGTTCATATTTGGCAATGCTCACAAGCTTCTAAGTCAGTACTCTCCAGAACAGTCCCTGGGTTTGGTGTTGTGTCCTTGAAGTGAGCATGTAGGAGATGCTCTGGCTTGTATGTTTTCTTTCCTGCTAGGACCCTTGTGTGTATTCAGATAAACCCCCTCTTTGCTACTGCATTGAGTGCAGAATGTCTTTATGGAGGAGACACACAGAGGAAGTTTTGTCTGTCTGTGTTCATGTCTCTGCCCCCTATATATTTTGGGTAGGATGAATTGCTGTAAGAGAAAAAGTTTGTGGGCTGTTGGTTTGACTTACAGACATGAAGGCAAAAGCAGCCCTGACTACTGCTGCTGTGGCATGGACTCGTTCAGTGTTTCTCTCCAAAGCTTGCTGTGCGCCAAGTTGGTTATCACAACATGAGGGGCACCCAAACTGCCTTGTCTCTTCCTCCCTGTTTGTTCTAGATTGGAGTGTGCATGTGTATGTACATCCATACCTCCGTGTGTGTGTATGTGTGTGGGGATTTGATGTTTGTCCAGTGTTTCCTTGCCCGCACTGGAACAGTGTCCAGCTGTACTGCCCACCTCTACTCTCATTTGGATGTTGCTGGGAAGAAAAAGAAAATCTGGCATTGCTGGTTCTTGCAGGGCTGTGATTAATCTTGAGATGATCAGTACTCTTCCAAAAGCCTGATCCTCTAATCAATGTAATATGCTGGAATTGATCCTCCTTCCCAGTCTCCTCTCCTGGCTAATGTCATAGTTTTTGTTTGTTGTGTCCCTTTAAAGTAGGAAGAACTCAAGGACTGTATGTGTGCAGAAAGTCTGGTTCCTGAAGTCTCTCTTTAGACTTTCCGGTAGGTGAGATGCCTCTGAACCTATGTTTCTGGATAGAGAATCTGAAACACACAAACACTCTGGAGTAAAAATGATCCTTTAGTCTTTCAGTTCAACCATGCCAGCAATTGCCCAGGAAGGTGTGTTGGGTGAAGAAAATATGTTCCTTGTATTCAAATAAACTCCTATTCTGCTTTCATAGCTTACTTTTAACATAGTACCTTTAACTGCATGTCAGCATTTTTTCAGTGGTTAGAGCTGGTTATCTTATCAGAAAGTTTCCCTGCTGGAATATATATTCATGTTGTTGACACTTTAGTTTTAAAGCACATGAGCTGGCTTCAAGTTGGGTTTGTTTGGGATTTTTCCTTCTCCATGCACAGATTGCTATAAATTGTTTTCATGGTGTATTAATAACCTGGGAAGTGAGATAGATGCCTGGATTGGGTGATTTACTTATTGGCATTAAGGAATGTAGAAAGTCAGGACCTGTAAATCTGAGTGTGCTGGAGCACATGCTCATAATCCAGACGTATTGTTCATGGTCGGGAGTGATTTGCCAGTTTGGTATTTTTTTAAATTTTATTTTGTTCTTTTTTTTTTTCCTTTCTTTCTTTTTTTCTTTTTATCCCTGCGTTGCCTGGGGATTTTATGCCTCCTGCTGTTGAGTTAGCTGGAACAGCAATATAGCCCTGGCTCTCCTCCAGGCTCGTGGAGAAGGAAGTGTGGTCAGTGTAGCTCAGTGCCCTTCGATCCAGGGACAGGATTTTAGGCACCTGTGGCCAGATTGAGCCAGAAGCATCCAGGCAGGAGCCTGGATGGTGCCCAGGGGCAGTGGTGGCAACAAAAATGAGCCCTTCCTATGCCTTTAGCAGGGCAAGAATGGAAGTTTTTCATGTGGGAATGTACTGCTGCTGCCAGCAAGGGACAACATATGGGTTTTGAGAGGCTCAAGTGTCATACTGTGGGTGAGGATTTTGTCCTCAGATCTGCCCCTTTAAGTCAATAATGTAGGACAATTAATCAACACTTAATGTTTCCGAAGCTCAGCACAACTAACCAGTAATGGCACAGACATTTTGCCTTCAGCCATTCTGTTGAATTCCAACTGTGTTTTTCCTTTTTGCTCTCAGGAGCCTGAGTTAACAAGGCTTTACCAGCTATGGGGGGTATGGGGTTTGCTATATGAAAACAATTTTGTCTTGAGCTTGGTTTATTATTTACTTGAAGTAGTTTTCTTACTGAAGGAGTTGCTTAAAATCTTGGAGAGCCAATGGTTGCCTTCTGTGTACTTCAAGCCACTAGTCAGACAGCTATTGAAGTGTTTGCCCCTTCTGTGCTTGAAGTATTAGGGCTGTTTATCTTCCTTTGCAGGGTAGATCATTGGGTGGAAAAATAGACAATAGCACCAGTAGTGAAGGAATAGATATATAATAGATACAGGTGAAGAGTAATGTGACTTTTAATGTGATCCTCGCAAAATGCCTGGTGGAGAAAACAGCATTCTTTGTGATGACACCTTGTGAATTTAGCAATTGCTGGAATCAGCAATTGGCTGTACAGAGGGAAGGTGACAGCAGTTGACAGTTCTGTGCTCCAGAGGGACAGAAACAAAATGGTCATGAATTCTGCTCAGGCTTGGACACAGAGCCAGATCTGAATTTGTAAGGAAGTACCCTTATGTGAATATAATATCCCTTTCGTAGAGTGTCATTGGGATAAACTGAAATGTTGCAGAAGGTGGAGGAGAAGTTTGCAGCTTTCACAAAACCAAGGTAAAGCCTTTGTCACACTAATACATGTCAGTTGATACTATTGCAGGTTTCAGAGAATGAGGTACAAGCAGGAGAATGATGACTATTCAACTACCATGCATAAAAATTCATCTTAAGGTATTATTATTTTCTTCTCGTTCATAGCATGGCCGGACCCCCCTGCATCTTGCTGCCCACAAGGGTCATCTCCACGTTGTCCAGGTTTTGTTGAAGGCAGGTTGTGACCTCGATATTCAGGATGATGTAAGTAGATACAACCTTCTAACTTGGGGTGGAGGGGAAAAGGTGATTTGCAAATAACAGTAGACCGTCACTTCTTTGAAGTAGGATTAAATGACAACAAAATCTCTCTCTCTACTTTCCAATTCAGAGATGTAACCTCTAATTTGGAGATGCAAAAGTGTATGGGAAAAAATGTAAAATGTGGTGGTTTTCAGTGAATAGCTTGGTCCTCTTGTTCAAGCTGCAGAGCTTTATAAGAGCTCTGCTTGTGCCAGGTGGGTGTGAGAGCCATCATCTGCTGTTTCTTGTAGAAATGCACTAGGAGTTCATTGTGGGAACCCGCTGGAGGACATCAGGTAGGGGACACAGCCCGTTGTGATGTTTGCCTGAACTGGGAGATGCTTTTTGAGTAGACACACCCCTCAGCATCTAGAACAGCTGCCCGTAGCACAGTGCTGTGCCATGGGATGGCACCATGCTTCATGTGGGGGTGGTCACATCTCTGAGGTTGTTGTGTGGTGGGGCATCAGCACAAAAAAGCTTTGAATTTACCAAATGGTAGTTTGTCTTCATTTGGTAAAATATGCAAGTTACTGGAATTTCTTGGGTTTCTATAAGAGTTGTTCTAATCTTGGACTGGGCTTTAAGGCACTTTGGAGTGACAGGTAACATGGAATTAGTTCCCTCACTCTGGTGAAAAAAGGTGTAGGCTGAAATGTGCAACAGCAGTTAAATAAGCATGATTTCTTCAAATTAATCGCTAACTTCTGATGGCACACTGGAAGAAGTTGAGGAAGGGTTGCTTTTGTTCCCCCTGTAATATATAAGGTGGAGAGTCTTCACAGGCCATAGAGGTCCAGAGGTGTTAGTAGAGGTACGTGTATGACTGTTAGGACACTGGAAATGTCTAGGTGCCTTTTGAAAATGCCCTTGGGCATTTGTTTGCATCTAGAGAGTTAAATGTCTATAGCAATTGGAAAACTGTTTTTTTCTCTGCATGAGTAGCTGATTCCCTGTGAGACAAGAGCAGTCTGTCTGCCTGACAAGCTTGGGGCTGGAGTACTGATGTGGCCAGCTTTCTACAGGGAAACTTAATTTTCCACGTAGAAAATTTGCTTCCTGTGCTCTTTATTCTTTCACTGTGCTCTTCTGTGAAATGGAGCAGATTTGCAAGTGGAATGGGAAAATCAGTTTATTCAGATGTATCCTGGGTATGCTTTTTGACTTCTCCCAGCAGAAATGATTCATTAGATATTTAAGACAAAACTGCAGATACTTTACAAATACAGCCAGTTTTCCTGAGAAAAGAAAACTGCTGCTCTAAGAAAGCAAGAGCTTCCACTGATTTGGTCAAATTTGGTTTCTGTGGAAACTGTTTTTTGAATAAGTCTGGTTCATTTGTTTTAAGCCTCTAGGAATAAAATCTAGGCTGTTTATATGTAAACATGATAGCCATGATGGAAAAACAGTAAAGCAGTGTTCAGCATCATTTCAGTTCAGTGAAAAGTCTTGCTTGTAGAAATGCTCAGCTCATAGAAGACATGTTGTCTTGTGAGCTTCTCAGAGGCTTTGTTCACGACAATTGGATAGTTCCTCTAAATGTGGTGATTAATGTGAGCAGAGTAGATGCATAGATACTGCTTCTTTAAAATGTATTTTGATGTGTAGCTTTGTACTTAGTAGAACTAGTAATTTGGTTGGGATTGAGGGGAGCCTCAGGAGTTGCTGAATCTCAAAGGATATGTTTGGATTTGTCTTGTAGGAGGAGGAAGGCTAAAACTCCAAATGAAGATTTTTGCTTGTGATAGGTATTAACTAAAATATTTCTGCTTTCCTTTTACATAGGTCTTCAAAGAAGGTTCTCTGCTTATGGCTTCTCCTTGTATAATCCATTTTACAGTTTATGCCCCACAAAATATGTTTGTAGTCTCTTTTAGTTGCAATCTATTGATTATACCTTCTGTCACTTTTACTGTGTACTTATGTGGCAGTGAAGGCATCTTAGTCTCAAGTGTTGATTAACATCTGTATGCTTCATTGCTGTTTTTCAGCAGGTTCAGATATGAAAATGCCTGTGTGTGGAGTATTATATTTCATTGAAAAGCAAATTATTTTGTTGATCTTGGTCTATGGCATTGTTGCGATAGCACACAAAAATCCAAAAAGATGACCTACATTTTATTTTTCCAAATAACAAGAGAAACCTAAACACTTTATTTTGGAGTTTTGATCAAATTCAAGACTAAGTTTTAATTTGCCAGATGATAAGTAGAAACTTAAAAGCTGCTAAATGTTGTGGAGAGATTAAAATGCTCCCTTTCATGTTCTACAGATATATTCCCTAAACACGGTAAGAGCCTTAAGAATTAGTTGAAGAATGACCTCCAGTGGCCTGGAGTGGGATTATTACGAGTTTCAGCCGGTGGAGTCCAGCTCTGTAGAATACGCCACTCCGGGAGCTGACTCTTTCCTTCTCCCTGCCAATACTGACAACTCTTACTGGGATCCCAATGCCATCTCTGAATGGTCAATGAGTGTCCATACAGCACAAACCTCAGAAATAGTCCAGGAGAAAATTGTCCCGGTGAAGGAAATCAAGGATGAAAAAAATAAGAGAAACCAGAAGAGAAAGGCTAGGAAGGAACCTAGAAGATCAGAAAGAGAGAAGGAGGTTAGAACTCTCTTGCATCAGCCCTGCCCTGCGCCTGACGCCTGCTGCGTGCATGCTGCGAATCCTGGTGCGGCGCTCCGGCGTGGCCGAGCTCCCTGCGCTGCATGGCTGCATGGCCCGCTTGGCGCTCCCTGCTCTGCATCCAGTCCCCTGCCCTGTCTGCACCCTTGAAAATCTAACTGGGAAAACAAGCTGATTTAAAACAAAGGCTAGAGATCCTGAAATTTCCCTTCTGGAAGCTCCAGTTTAAGAAGCAGAAAATTAGTTTCAAATGGAACAATAGCCCAGGGTTCATAACCATTTCTAGCTGAATGAAAATATGCAAAGGGGCTTATTCCTGTGGTCCCATTTCATATAAGCTGTAATTTGTTTTGTTCATGATTATTTTTCATGCCTTGATCACTTCTGCTGGACATGCATCATCATCATTTATTGTGCAGAGTGAAGTTGTTCTTAACGGTGTTTCATGACTGCCTCTCTGTAGCAAAAGGGGAGGAGAGCAGCACAGAGACATTGAGAAACATGAGAGCTTATTCAGTTCCCTTTGTGTACAGCTGCTTCAGGATATCCACTATGCTTGTATGCTCCTGCAAGTATTTAACACTTGGTTATATTTTAACTTCAGAATATTTTGATTCTGCTGTGAATTTAGTGGCTTGATTTTATATTACATGACTTTACAAGCACCATTCAGCACTTTGTATCAGGGATTGAAGCCATGAGTTTTTCCTGGTTATTTTGGTTGGTTGTTTTTTTGGTTGGCTGAAGATGTGGATGCTCCATCCCTGGAAGTGTTCAAAGCCAGGCTGGATGGAGCAACCTGGTCTAGTGGAAGGTGTCCCTGCCCATGGCAGGGGAGTTGGAACTAGGTGATCTTTAGGGTTCCTTCCAACCCAAACCATTCTATGATCTTGGTTCAATTTGCCTGTAGCAAGATAGTCTGTTGATTTCTGCAAACATAGAAGTGAAGAGGCAAAGTGTGACATGGGAGAAGGGCTTTAAAGGAGATTGTACAACTGTTGGATGCTCTGGAGAATAGGAATGTGCAGGAAAAAATGGGGTTATAAGTTGGGTTTTTTTTAATCAGATAAAGGAAAAAGTAACATGTATTACAAACTAATGTAAACCAAATCTCATTAATTTGGGTCTGTAGAGTCTATAATAGAGACTCCAGTAACCCAGGAGAGCTGTCAGGAGTCTACCTGAGACTGTGTTGGAAGTCACTTGTGTTGTTTCCTTTCCCTTGGGGTGAACTTTGGATGTAAACAGATGCCTGCCCAATTTCCAAGTGCCTGTTCCCAGTGGTTGCATCCACTGTTCTAAGATAGCGCATGAGGAAGCTCAGGGAGATAGTTGCAAACACCAGGACACTGAGCAAATTCCACCAGCAGTGCCAACAGAGAAGTGCTAAACAAAGGGTAATGCTGAAGTCCATGGGGAAAAATCAAGATGTAGGTGTCTGCCTTTCTTCAGGACTCCCAGCCTGTAAGCCTCTCCTGGAAGCAGGTGTTTAAGCCCTCTGTAGAGAGCATGGTTTCCCCCTCTGGAAATGTACCTGCTGCTCTGCAGGAGCCCAGTTACAGGTAGAGCTCTCAAATGTGCAGTCCTGCATCCTCTGCATCAGGGGATGCAGATTTCTATCCCAGTCTCCCAGTGTCAGCCTCTTACTATCCCAGTGAATACCGAGATTTTTTTCCTAGAAGTGGAGAACTTTCAATACTGCAGTGCTATCATGGCAGGACGACCTGGGCCAGTACCGCTACCTCTGGGCTACTCTGGAAGAGCCAGTGGCCACTTCCTTTGCTGGCTTGATTTTGAAGGGTTGCAACTATACTGGCAACATGTGTGGAGCTTCTTCCATCAAGCATGTGACAAGGGCACTCACAGGGGCAGAGGGAGGAGGGGAGCTGCCTGCATTAGGGCTGTGCAGGGCCAGGGTGTGCTGTGCCACCGTGACACAGCGCCCTGTACCCACCCACCTTGCAAGCTGACATGTCCAGGATGTGGACACGTTGGAGTGGAATCTCCTGAGTTTGAATTGCCTTCAGGGCTGGGCAGAGTCTGAGGAAGGGGGTTTAAGATTCACCAGTGTCGACCTTAGTGCCTTCCTTCTATTGAGCCTTTTTGGCTTTGGGCAGACTCTTGTTTCTGTCAAGGTCATGTTTCTGTGACACGGCACTGGAGTTGTCTCTCTTCATTGTTACTGATCTGCAGCCTCTTCCTAAGGCATAAATCTCTTGCAAATAGGATCATAAATTGTGCCCAACATAATAGTCTGGACAGTTAATACGCATTTACCAGTGTAATTGCTCTCTGAGCCTCTGGAACAGACCCCTAATGCTTTGCTAAAGGCGGAATTCTAGTGAGTGCTTTCAGAAATGGTTATTTTAGCAATTAATAAAAGGTACACAAGTCAGTGATTACACTGTCTGAAAATTCATGCTGTGAAAAAAACACAACTCATCTGTTTTCTCAGACTCCATGAAAGACAAGGCAGGGATTTGCTCCATTGCTGATGGGGAGGGAAGGCAGGTTAGTGTGCAGTGGTGCAGGCACTGTTATTTATAGGATGACTGTGCCCTCCCGTGGCTGGGTTGCTCAGTGGCTGTTACACAGAAGCCATCACAACCTGGTGGTTCAGCTTCCACAGCACTTTAAGCAGTTTAATGTTTGTGCTGAGGTATAAGGAAACAGTGGACCAGGTGCTGCCCTGTCCTGCTGGCTGAGGGATATGGTCATGGTAGGGACAGACCCTCACCAGGACTCTGACGTGTGCCCTCTCTTCACTGGGAGGTGCCTCAGTTGGTGAAACAAGGTTCGAGATACTCTTTGACACTCCCTGTTGCATGGATGAGGTATTTATTTTGTCCAGTCAGGGTGTGGGTTGGACCTTACTCTTGGATGCTCTTGTAGGGAAGATGTCAGCACCAAAGTCCATACCTTGGGCAGGAAGTACCTGAGCCTGCCATTTGTGGGACTTGTGTCCCTTCACCTATGTAGGCTTCCGTTTCAGAGACCAGAATATATTTTAGGACAAAGCTTAGGCATGGCTGAAGCTGTCCCAGTACTGCTCTGTATTCCCAGTGTATGGCCCCCCAGCATACGGGTTGGGATTACCAAGGGAGACCTGGTCTCTCAGCAGTGAGGTGTGCTGCCCACTTTCCAAACAGACAAATGTGTTTGTTTTAAATTTAAATGAAATGCTGTTAGAAGTAGCTGTCATATCAACAAAGCCCCAAAAGCTGAATAGTCTTTGACCTCACTGTGGTTACTGTGATGGGGACAGGAACAAGCCTTGGTTTAAACTGTCCCAGTAAGAAGATCCTTAATTACAAACCAAATCCTGTACAGTCCCTTCCTGTCCCCAATTTGATCTTCTCCAGAGTAATTTTCCAGGCTGTAAAGCAGTAGGAACTAACCATTCATTGTTCAAATTCCATCCACTGCAGTGGCAGTTGCCATTTTGTTTTAGTCTGTTTTATAATATCTTTTGTAGGTTTGCTGGTGCATCAATACCACTTGGCCGGGGTAGGTTGGCAGATTACTTTCCACTTCATGATAGTCAGACAAAAAGACTTTTGCACTGTCCCACATGACTCACTACTGCAGTAACAGTAGCTGTGCCATTATCAAAAATCAGGTATCAAATTTTTTCTCAGTTTGTTGGTGAGCAGATTTCCATGTAGTCATAGTAACCGGTAACTATCTGACGTTTGTACTTGTGAGATGGTAAAATTTAGACATTTTCCATAACATTTTGGTTGTCTTTGAATTTGGAACAAATACATAAGTTCAGAGCACTTGCCATGCTGTCAATTTTCCAATACTTCTTGTTTTCCTGAAAGTCCCACTTCCTGGAAGCATTACTGTCTTTGTCTCTTAAAATACATTTTCAGTTGCAAAAAAAAAAGCAAAAATATGTAACCTCTAGAAACAAAAAAATTAGCAGGTTTTTAAAAAGCACCTTCAACACAATTTTTTAAAATCAACTTCATGATTATAAGCTAATTTAATGATTTACTGGTAGGGATTACTGAAAGGTTGTGGTTGGCAATGCTCATTTTTTTATAGATTAATAACTATTTTGGTGTCATTAGCACGAAAGCACCCCACCAAGGGCAATTTTTCAGTCAGCTGCTAATTGCCTTTGAGAACAAATTGTTCAAATACGCCAGTTATCCAAAGACTCTAGAACAGAAAATACAGAAATTCCTCTAGTTTTAGTATTTAATATAATATGCTACTATCTGATAACGAATTGTAGCAGAGAAATTTTGTATCTATTTAGGATTTGGCTTCCTGCAAGCTTCTTTTCTTTAGGACATGTGGCATATCTCTGCCCTGTGTGTGTTTGTGGTGACCATTATCTAGATAAGCAGAAATGGATGGGATTCCAAATCTGTTTATTCATCACAGAAAAGTCTGTGTGCAGCTTTGAAGCCTGTCTTTGTTCCTGGACTCAGGCTGTGCTTCAGCATTGATGGTTCAAAGCAACTTCAAAGGAAAGCCAAGACCAGTTGTTGTGGCAGCAGTGGAACTGCTACAGCTCATTTTCCCATTGATCCCTGTGTTACATCCCTATGCACTGCTTCATAAATCCTTCTCTAGCCCCTCTTTTATCAGGTTCTCACCAACATGTACATAAAAACATACAGATAACCCCTGATGGGCAGGGACACTGGTTTAAGTCTGCCTAGTCTTCAGTTTCTGGAAGGATTGCAGAAAACTAACCTTGGGCTCTCTAGCTGAGCAAATGAGTTCAGCAGTTTTTAGAGAGGAGATAGATGGGCAGTCAGACAAGATGACCACATTGGTGTAATTTCTTTTAGAAAGCTGGCCTTAAAGGAAATAAACTGATGTAAGAGACTTGCTTGTTGCTGCTGCGTGGCGGGTCACTGAGAAATGAAAGTCCTTTGGACCTCAAGATTACTCAGTTGCTCGAGTGAAACAAGTGGATGGTCCTGCAGTTGTGGTCCTCATCGTAAAGTTGCCTCCACTCTTAGCACGAATGGGTAAATTCATCAGAGGTGCTGAAGAGACAGATCTCATCTCATGCTCCTTATCCTAAGCAGGGCTGATGGAGCAATCAGAGCCAGAACAGGAGAGCCTTATCCAGTTAGTGTAAGTGCTGGAGGATCATTATGATGAATTACAACAGCCTGTAATTCCCTTTAGTCCCCTACAGACACTGTTGACTATTAGACACATAGAGCCAAACGTGTTCAATTCACTGCCTTCTAATACTGCCATGTGTTTAGAATGCTTCAGCGCTGTATATGGGATTGTGATGACTTGCAAAATACTGTAAATGGTTTGTAGCTCTCTGATAGTTTCAATAACTTCATTCATCTTGGAAACTTCAATGGTAGTTGTTTATGGGGACTGTTTTCAAAGGCAGCTTGGATTTAAGCAGTATGTGTGTCAAAGGTGCAGCCCCTGTGTATGTTGTCTGCATTTGCATTGAGTCAAAATGAGGTGGGAATTGTACCAATTACAAATTTGCTTCTTTTTGCAGGGTGACCAGACAGCATTGCATCGGGCTGCTGTGGTAGGGAACACCGATATAATAGCAACTCTGATTCAAGAGGGCTGTGCTTTGGACAGACAAGACAAGGTAAAAGGCAAAGCAAAAGCCCTTGGGATGGCAGCCTTTGCAGTCAGTAATGTTAAGGTCTAAGAGAGAAAGTTACAGTTTATACTCCTTAGTAAGTGTCTGATGCTTTGAGAGTAATTGGAACAATTACACTGAGAAAAAGGCTGCACCTTCTCTTTAATACAAGTGACTGATTTAGTTATGCTTTTATATTAGGCTGATAGTTTTTGGTTTGAAAGTCTGTTCTCAGCTCATTAAGGGATGAATTAAAGGAATGTGCAACCATACTACGCCCTACACAAAACACTGCACAGTTCCCATGATTATCTCAGAAATTTGAGAATCCCAGGCTGTAAGTTTAATTTAGGAGTAAATATAACTAATTTCAAGTTCCAAACAAATAATATTTTTACCCTCTTCTAAAAGTAAAATAGAAAAGAAGCTAGTAGGAAATGAAAATATTTTTAAGAGAGTAGGTTGGTTATACAGCCCCTAACTTTCTACTCTGTGTGTGTGCTCTTCAGGATGGGAACACTGCTCTTCATGAAGCTTGCTGGCATGGATTCAGTCAGTCTGCCAAAGTGCTTGTTAAAGCAGGAGCCAACGTTCTTGCCAAGAACAAGGTGAGACCCATGGAAGAGGAGCTTTCAGTTCTGGTCTAAGGTGGCTGTTTCTCAGAACTGGAGATTTCTGGCCGTGGCATTTCTCAGCAGGTGGGGGACCAGCTCTTAGTGAGATTTTTTCTTCTTTTTCTTTTCATTTATCACGCCTGGATGGTTCATCCACAGGCATTAGGAAATTCATATTTTGGCAGCTGACGCAGGAGAAACTCAATAACGTGTTGAATGATACATTAATTACAGCTGAGGAACACTGCCATTCCTGTGGAAATCTCCATGGTGCTCTAATTTATACTGAGGAGATTCATTGTGATTGGTGTGATTTAAAATGGAAATGAATTGTACTAATAAGAAAATGGTATTGAAAATCTGTTTTTTTCCAGAAATTAAACAGCCAGAGGAATGTAAGCCACAGAGGGAAACAAAAAAAAGAGTACCTTTTGTTACTAAATTCTTACTAATATATTAGCATAGTCTCTTCCCAGAATCTTGTAATGAACCTGGATTATGTTCCTTTCGGTATTTATAAAACCTTGAGAGCTGTTTAGAGGAAAGAATAACAAAGTAAAGGGGTTTAGTTCCACTCTAATTGTTATAACTGAGGGGCACGTCAATTCAGTAATTCAGAAGTTAATGGAATAGTCCAGGAAATGGTGGTAGCAGCCCATGGTGTGAGCAGAGTCAGGGTTTGGATGGCTGTGCTGCTGGGTTGCTCAGATCACGCGGCTGGCACTGTGCCCTAGGTGACAGGGAGAGGGGCTTTGGGATGGCTTTAGGGGATGTCTGAGCATTTTTGGTAAATTTCTTTCTAAAACAGCAGCTGGAAGGGGCTGGGAAAGAAAGGAGACAGCTGGTCAAAGTCTAAGATTTTGAGTAAAAAGGCATGTTGCCTGGGCATAATGTTCCTGTATGTGCACGTGTGTATATGTATATGCACTATAGAAGCATAGGTTTGTACAGTTGTGCTCTGCAATTACATCGTCTTCAATACTGTTTTATGTGTATCCCTTCTTTTATATTATTTCTACTACCAATTCTTATTTTCTGTAATTACTTTTGCTGTAATGTCCACCTAGATTTGTATCAAGGGTACTTCAGAGAACTTCTCATGCTTGACTATGAAGTCTTGTTGAAGCTATCCCTGGATATGCTTGTCTGTGTATAACCATGCACTTCTGTACAAAGGTGTGGGCTTAAGATGCAAGTCTGGTTATCCTGCATGCTTGGGTGCCTCAGGGAGTTAGAAGATTTCACTTACAATCCAGTGTATGTCAGCTGGAGGCAACCTCTCTGGGAAAGTATGTGCACAAAATAGCTCAGCAGGGTTGATGGCTGAAATATGACTGGCAAACTTAAATACTACCTGAGTAACTCCTGTGCTAGTCTTTGATGTCTTACCCACACAGTCTTACCCTTTGCATTTCACTCTTTGGATGTTTTCTAATGGACAAGATATATTCTCAGGAGCTGCTGAAAAATGTGGGAATCCTGCATGCTTGTACGTGCTTTTTACCCTCTTGTTTTCAAGAAAAATGAAGAGCTTAAGTCTGCTTAATCCCAAAATGGTTTCTCTGTTCTCTCAGCTTTTTGTGTTACTGATGACAAGGCATTATCATTCTGACAGTTTTTCTGGCAGCCAGGGTTGAGTGCCATGTGCAGGAGCATCCCACAGGCTGTTGACTTACACCTAGACAATGTGTGATTTGGGATGGACGGGACAGATATGGGCTGCTAGATTTGCCAAATCTATGAAGCAGCAGAAGATGGGAAGGATTTGACACTGTGTTTTGGGTAGCTGTATTCCTCCTGCACAGCAATCACCCTGGAGGTACAGTTTATTTTAAGTTGGCTGAATAAAATCTCTTCTGCTGTGATAGATCATTCAGTGAGATCAGTTGTAGCCTTATTTTTAGATTCTCCATCAGTCTGTACATTTCAGTGAAGACTCCCAGACTGGTACAACTTGGACCCTCTCTCCCTCTCAGAAGTTGGTGTGAGATTTGTCACCCCATGGGAGATGAACCAGATGAGCCACTCTGTGAACTCTGACCCTTGGCACCGTGATTCTCCCAGAACTGAAGTCCTCATCTGCTGCACAGGACATCTGCCTTCCCACCAGGACCAAGCTGCCAAACAGCAAATGATAAAGGCATTGCAGAGGCTTTTCAGAGATAAACCCGGGAGGGAAAAAATGAACACTTAAATGCAATTTAGCTGTGAAGAAAAATGTTCATGTCTGTCACAGCTTAGGGACTGCATTCAGGTCTGTAATATCGAAGTGAAGACCTAAGACCACATCTAAGACTTGGCCTTTTGTAATTCAAACCCTGCAGCTTTGATCTGTGTTTTGAAAGCAAGGGGGACAAATTAAAGGACATAATCAAGGTGAACAGGCAGGGCAGTAAGCCTGGTAAACCTTTTTACCTGAGGTGATTTAATTTCTAGCTCCCAATAGCCAAAAACCCTGAATGTTTTCAGGCCAACAAAAGCCAAATGCTGCCAGAAAAACTTGTCAGACCAAAAAAATCATTCACCACGTTAGAGAGGCAATACACAAGCCAACACTTCTTTGATTTCTATCCATTTCTGCACATTTTCTTCTTTGAGGAACCATAGCATGTGATTCTCTGGAGCTTGGGTGGCTTTTTGCCCTCCCTTCTCATCTTGGCTGGAGACTGGTGTGCCTCCTGAACATCAAAGCTTCTTGAGAGCCTAAAATCTATATCCTGCCTGGTGGGAGCACCTACAGACCCAGCGAGACTTCGAGATGGTTTGTGTTATGAACATAAGGAGACAGGAGTTGTGACCCTGGTCTGCTGAATACCCTGCAGTAGTCATGGCTGGGATCAAAGATCCTGTGCCATGGCAATTTGGTTTTTTGTGTCTGTGCATGGGGGAAACCTGAAACACAAGAATTACAGTTCTTTGAATTAAATATTTAACACTGCTGTTAGAGACTAATGAATGAGACAGTTTTTAGAGTTCTTTCTTCCTGTAAACAGATTTGACCAATGCAGATATCATTAGACTGTCCTGTTTCTGCCTTTATTATGTCCCAGGTAAGCCATTGCCAGAATGAAGTGGGGATTTCACTGTCCGGGTTCATTCACCTCGTATCTTTGGGAAAATAACAGTTTCCCACCCTTAGGTGGATCTTTTTGTGCGAAGACCTGTGAGGTTTTATTTTTTAATATTTATGTCCAATTTCTAAATATGGCTTTTATATTTTCCTGTATTTCTCTAAGGCAGGTAACACACCTCTTCACCTGGCTTGCCAGAATAGCCATTCCCAGAGTACTCGTGTTTTGTTACTTGGAGGATCTCGAGCAGACCTCAAAAATAATGTGAGTTTTGGAAATAACATGTTCATTTTTGTGTGACTTTGTTTTAGCTATATTGCTTTAACTTGTAGAAATACTCAGAAAGGCTTTAAGCTATAATTTTTATTATAAATTATATTGAAAAAACCCCACTATCCAACCATTGTATTCATCATGCACAGGAATGCTTTTGGTAGGACTGAGCGATGCGCTACTTGTGCATCTCTTGAGCAGGGATAGAAGGAGCCAAATGGGGTTTTCCTGTTGCACAGACAGTGGTGAAAGGCTTCAGATCTGCAGATCACATATACTGTGTGTTAGTCTGTCAAATGAGGTAGATTCAAGGTGGCTTCAGTTCCAGACAGCTTTCCTTCTATTTTATAATGATTCTGGCATGATAAATAAAGAGATAAGCAATCTACAAAGGGAAGCCAAATGTTTTTGCCCTGCTTGATAACAAAATCGGCAGAGAAATGGAAACCTGTGGGGTTTTGGTACCCAGGCTCAGCTGCACAAGTGCCACCCTTCATGAAAATGCTGCTCAGGCCACCACTCATGTTTTCTACACTATGTGCAACCCTAAGGTGAGATTCCAAATTGCACTGGTTTGTGGTTCAGAAGAATAGATGTAATGGGAAAATATAACTAACTTGGGGTTTGTAGTGCCAGTAAAATAGCATTTATAATTCCAGTATTTCCCATCAGTGGTTAAAGAATTCATGTTCTCACCTTGCCTGACCTGAGCTCTTGCTAAACTTTCCCACCCATGATAGCAGATTTTGTACTGCAGAGAAGACAGCATTGCTGTTCTGTGGAGGTGTGTGGTGTTTACTGCTCTTTCTGATTTAGTAGGATTATTTCATCCCTGAACACCATGACAAATACAGGCTTTCTCACTGTGATTACATGCTCAGAGCTTTGTTTCTGTTTGCAGGCAGGAGATACCTGTCTGCATGTGGCTGCTCGTTATAATCACTTGCCCATCATTAGGGTGCTGCTCAGTGCTTTCTGTTCTGTCCATGAAAAGAACCAGGTCAGTGCATGAACCTCATTGTGACTCTGTGCCCTTTGCATACGGCCAGTTGTTGGGAAGAGGAATTCCTACTGAAGTAATCCTGCTTCACTCTGTGTGTTCCACTGTACCACCAAATGCCTAAGCTTTTAAGAACAGCCTTAAAGTAATGGCATATCAGTGGTTTATTATTTTGCCATCGCATTTGCATTATTTCTTTAAAGCATTGCTTATTTATGAGGTGATTTAATGATCTTATAGCCATTACAGAGACATTGTGAAGCACAACTCACTGACATTTAGATGCTACTAAAATGCGAATTCCTCTGGAATACTTTTCTTCACTGTGTTTTGCAGTAGAGGGAATTAAGAGGACATAAAAGTGAAGACAAAGTATGCTCTAAATTCAAACTAATGATCAGTCCAGACTAGGATTAATCAGGCATAGTTGTTTTATAGAGAAGTAATTGATTGCTGTACCTATAGCATAGCCTAATTGGGTAGTAGAAGGGAATGAAATTAGTACAGTAAAACGTGTTAAATCTGCTAAATAAACATATTATGTGGTGCTTAACCACGTTTTCTCATGTTCCTGGGAAATTTTCCATGTGTAGTTGAGGATCATAAAGATGTTTTCTGAACTGTACATTTAATGTTCTTTCTTCACTATGAGATATTACAGCAAAGAAAATGGGTTTCAGCATGTTAAATTTACTACGTAATTTTATTTGGAAATGAGTTTTTCAAATTGCAAAATGAGCTACTGAATATTAAGATCAACTGGTGTGAACCTGGTCCAGAGAGATATCCCTTTCCTTCATTCCCCAGCACTACCCAAAGTTGTTCCATATTTGCCCACAGAATGATTTGATTTAGGAGTACACTTCATCTAAGTTAGCAACAAGCAATTGATAACCACTAGTCCTGAGGAGATCTAATTTTATGAAAGCAAAATGCAAGACCAGGGGGACAGGAGGGCATTATACGCATGTGTCCGCTCTCACTTGAACAGTTGTTGGCTCTGTTACGAGTGCTCAAATCTGATCATGGCTGTCTTCACCTCACTGCACCAGGACAAGGGCAGGGCAGTGTGTTAGTGCAGGACCTGGACTGCCTCCTGGCTCTGATCCAAAATCAGTTTTTCCTGAGGAATCTTGTGAAGAGAATGCCAACCCTCTTGCTGAGTAATGTGATACATGACCACCTGCACAGCAAATAATCAAACCTGGGGAAAAAAAAAGAAGAGAAGGTTGTGGTGGGAAAACTTGTTCTAGCCTCAGATGTCGTATCCATTTGCTGGAGGTAGAGCCGGGCTGTCTCCACGATGCATCATGTGTCACTTGGTTTAGAAAAATCAGATCACCAGCGCCCCAGCTGCATTTCTCAAACCCAGGCTGAAGTAGCTCTTTGCCTGCTCCTGTCATCTTCCCACTCAGTTATTTTTTATTGACCAGACCTTATTTAAGCTTAGTTGTTGCATCAGTAAGTGTAGGTTTTTTTAATCTCTGAGCATCTTTTAGGAAGGTGTGAATTTTGTAGGGTGAGACCCGAGGACTTGTGTCACAACTTTGTTTTCTGCTTTCTGACTCGCAGGCAGGGGATACTGCACTCCATGTAGCTGCTGCTCTAAATCACAAGAAGGTGGTGAAGCTCTTGCTGGAGGCAGGAGCTGATGCATCCGTTGTCAACAATGTAAGCAGGACACAGAGTTTCTTTGGTATTTTATATTAATGTAGAGTCTCTTCAACATTCTTCATAGGCTTGGTAGAAAATACTTGGTTGAATTATTAAATTAAAGCAATTAGTCACTTTACTCTTGTGCACAGAGTATATACCAGCTTGGTGGGAGAAATTCCACATTTTCAGTAGTTTGTGTTTTGAAGGAAATGCTGTTTTCTTTTTCCTCTCAGGCAGGCCAGACCCCTCTAGAGGTTGCCAGACAGCACAATAACCCCGAGGTTGCGCTCCTGCTCACTAAGGCATCACAGGTACGTTACACATCTCTCCCCAACACACACATACACATGGAGCTGAGGCCACTTAACCTTGGGAGGCTGCATCCCCTGCTCCTTGTCTTCTGCTGTGAAAGGTTCCTGTGTTTCTGCTGGCATTGTGGGCTGGCCTCAGGTCTATTGACACAGAGCCTCTCAGCCTCCAGGGTGAGCAAGGTGTGCAGATTAAGCCTCAGCATGAAGTGCTGTCAGAGGTTTCTCTGTCCTGACTGGCAGAGTGTGGAGTAGTCAGAGGCACTTGTTCCCTGCAGTGGCCCAGGAGTTAGAAAGTTGCCCTGTACCCAGAAGCTCCTGAGTTGTGTCACTCTGCTGCCTGTCTCAGGCATATCCCATCCCCAAAATGGTGGTTAGCACTGGAGGATGCTTTGCAGTGGGGACAAAATGTTTATGTCCTGTTTATACTTTGCAGCTGTGTGTGAAATGCTGCAATGCTCTTCAGGCCAGAAGGTAGGTGGGAGGGCATGAGACCAGGCATAATCCTTGCCCTCACCTTCCTTGTCACCTCCGCATGAAAAAGGCTGGGCTTGGCTTGGGAACCAGCCCAAGGACAGCAGAGGAGGTGCTCACCCTTCTAGGGGACAGCAGAGTGTCCCAACAGACTGAGCTCAGTGGTGGTGTGTTTTAACAGCCATAAACACCCACGTTGCTTGGCCCATCAGTTTCCATCTGGCAGTGCACTCTCCTTTATCCGTTGCCTTTCAGACAGGCAAGGAAAAAGTCTGCTCTATTACTTGTCTTCTGTGGTAGGAAAGAGCATGACATCACTGAGTAACAGTGTGGTCTGCCTTCAGGTCTCACGTTTTAACCGTGGGAGAAGCCTGAGGAAGAAGAGAGAGAGACTGAAGGAGGAAAGGCGAGCTCAGTCGGTGCCACGGGATGAAGTGGTACAGAGCAAGGTATGGCCTGGCATTACCAACTGGATCTACTGTGAAGAGGGACTGTCACTAAAACCCATGAGGAATCAGTCCATTTGGAGCCATCACTTGTGCATGGCCCCAGCAGCTGCCTGAGGCTGTCTGTCATGCTCTGCTGCTAAAGCATTTCCCACTCACGTGTGCAGAGCAGCTTAAAACTGGGCAATCGAGGAAGAGGCTCCTTTTCCCCATCTCTGCAACCGCTCTGAACTTTCTGTCTTTGCTTCAAGCAGGGCAGTGTCTCAGCTGCTGACGACACACAGAGCAGCGACCAGCCGCCAGAGAGGAAGAACAACCTGAAGGATAAACCCCGGTCAGCCTCACCAGATCCCAAAGGAAAAAAGAGCAAAAAGAAAAAGCCAAAAGAAAAGGTATCAGTAGATTTAAAACAGCAGGGAGAGAAGGGATAGCTGTTCAGAAGTGGTGTGGGTGTCACTTTAGTGTGTTGGGGCAGCAGCCCCACCATGCTCCTGGGGCAGAGATAGTCTTCAGATAAAACTGATTTTTGCTGTAATTGTCTCAAAGGATTTGTCCCATTCCCACCAGGAATAGTTTACCAGGGCTCATATAGGCAAAACACTGTGTGTATGTTATGCAGGTTTCAGCACTCTCGGACCCCATCTCCCCAGCTGATCAGCAGACACTCCCTCAGCCCCAGAAAAACGTGCCTAAGCGCAGAAGTAAACACCACTGCTCCTCTCCACCCCCTCCCCACGAGGTCCGAGCCTACCAGCTCTACACACTCTACCGAGGAAAGGATGGGAAGGTGATGCAGGTGAGCCACTGCCCTCTCAGAGGGAGACATTGCAAGCAGCGTGTGCAGCTGGGACACAGGTAATGGATAGAACATATGCTCCACTACCTGCACTCTCAGGGACATGAAATCATGACTTGGGATTGGTTTTCCTTGCTTGGGCTTCAGCTGCATTTTGGCCTGAATTCTGGCAAACTATAAGCTGGTTTTGTGCCTGTTAAAGAAGCCACACTTGAGTAGTTTTGATCTGCAAAGATAAGGCATGAACAGTGATTGGAAATGATACAAGAACTTTCATGATATACTTTGAAACATTAAGAGTTCTGACAGGAGATGCAAAGAGATTTTCCAAGGAAAAGCAGTGTTTGAGCACTGAAAGCTTACTGCCTAAACCAAGAGGTTGAGTAAGCTCAATAGATTTTGTTCCAATTCTTCCTGGGTTTTGCAACATGTCTTTGGGGATTCTATGTTTACTGGGGGCAGGATTTCTATAGAAACTGGTAAACAAATAAACCTGGAGCTACCAGCCCATGTGCATTTATTCTAGTTTGGAGAATGATATTTTAGTCACTTTATTACACAGTTAATTACCAGTAGACATTTACAGGAAAGCATAAAAACAGTCATTAAATTATCCTGTAGACACGGTAGACAGCTGTATTGTTGTTTTCTTAATACTGCCCTCCTGTACTCCTATGAGGTCTATCCTTTCATTTCCTTAGCTTCTCACATCCATCCATCATCTCTTGTTAGTCCCCTCCTGTAGTTCAGAATTTCAGGAGATTCTGAAGATCATTCAAGTCAGACTTCAAAGGTTTTACTGGCTGTTTACTGCTTTCCAATCTCTCAGTGTAATGTCTGAGAAATTTCCAGACAGGGACACTATGGAATTATCCTCTAGCAGACATCAGGAAGGATGGAGGGCCTTTCATATATTAAAAGGAGTATCTCCCTGCTGCGGGGATCTGACGGGCCATAGGAAGGACTTGTGGAGCAGAGAGGTACAGAAAGCAGATAGAAGAGATTTGTATACAAATCTCATCTATTCACAAAGATTAGCTTAATAGAGCTAGAGTCCCATACAGTTTTTCCTGAAATACATGACACTCCTCTCTCCTTTTCTTTTTTGCTTGTCTGTCTTCTTTGATGCCCTGAGGCCATGAATAGCAAACATAATTTCTGAAGTACATGTACTTCTGAAGCTTTCTTTAGTACTTAGCAAACCACCCACCTTTCCCTGGCAAGGGAATAGCCCCCAATTTATGAAACACTGCTGCGGGGCTAAAGAAGATGGGGAGGCTCCCCTGCAGACAGATTCAGAGCAGCTGCTTTGGGCTCCTGGTACAGCCCCTGAAGGAGCCAGTTTCTGCCTTTGGGCCGCAGAGGAAGCTGATGAGGTTTAGCTGTCCTTGCTTAAGGGAGCCTTTTGTGAGCATCTCCCTGAGAGAGTTAAATGTGGTCAGTGCAGTTGCCCTTGCAGAGGGGCCATGGGATGGTGTCAGGTGAGTCAAAGGCAGGCAGAGGAGTGCCCAGCAGGCAAGGGGCAGCTGAATGCCAGAAGGGTGAGGGCAGACAAAAGCAGCGAGGGCCTTGCCATTCAGTACCAAAAAAAGGACAGAGCACATTATTGGCATTAGGTTAAAAAGCAAATGCACATAATCCACAAAATCAGATTTTTTTTTTTACAGTTGAGAATTACAGCATTAAGACACAGGGTATAGGCCTGTGATGTACTCCCTCAGCCAGCACACAGGGTCTGAGCACAGTGCTGCGTGTAGCCCCAGTGAAATCAACACTGCTGCGTGTTTGGGTGTGTCCACACACATCAGATCAATCCTTGTGTAGGCTGTGCTTTTTCAACTAACAGCCCATTTGCTGAGCTGCTGTAAGATACTGTCAGGAGGGTGAGATACAGTACATGGGATAGAAGAACCCAAGACTGACTGAAGGAGGCTGTGATAATGTTCCAGGTGTGCTAAGAGGGTGGTGGGGTGTAGCAAGTAAATGTATCATCACTCCTTCCAGGCACCCATAAATGGATGTCGTTGTGAGCCCCTGATAAATAAACTGGAGAATCAGCTGGAGGCAACAGTGGAAGAAATAAAAGCTGAGCTTGGGACAGTACAAGATAAGATGAATATTAAGCTGGGCCAGATGGAAAGCAAAACTCAACATCAAGTAAGAATATGACCTGAGGGTCTGCTTGTCCATATGATTTAGAAACATATCCTCAACTTAATTAATATTTTCATTGTAATGATTCATTTTTTGCTTCTTGTGTTGTAAAAGCAAACCTGAACTCTTAATACTTAAGTCCAGGGAACTGTAACATTCCACTGGGAAATGATGTTGTGAACTAGGGTCTTGAGAAAAAACACATTGAATGTGTTAAGTGGCTTCTGGTGCTTCTTTATACAAGGAAACTTAAGGGCTTGAGGCATTAAGAGGGAAAAAAGGCAGCCCTATGTCTGGTCAGTTCATAGTTGTCAAAATCCCACTTGCTGAATTATGTATGGATTGACATTCAAGATCATCTAAATTACTTTTTATTTTTAATTTAGTAGTTATTAATTGGTAATTTTGTGATTGAACCTCTTTGCAAGCTACATCTAATTGTAGTTGGGAGCATTCCTAGAAATGAAGACTGAAAGACTATACTTTGGTTTACAGGGTTCACAGATGGGAGTTTGGTTTCTAACATGATGATCTCAGCTGAACTGTTTTTCCCCACAGCTGCGTGTTTTGGACAAGCTTATGGCTGAGCGACTGTCGGCAGAGAGGACAGAGTGCCTTCACCGCTTGCAGCAGCACACGGAGCTGGAGAAGAGTGAGGGGGAGAAGCGGCAGGTAGGGCTTGAAACAACTACTCCCTCTTAGCTCATCCCCTGGCAGCTCAGCTCAGGAGTTTCATTCTGGCAGGCAGAAAATATCAGAGATGTGTCTCATCTGTTCAAACAGGTTAAAGAGCTCTAAAGACTGAATTATTCCTATCCACCATCTTAGTCACTCAACCAAATTTATGAAGTTTTTGCATTAGAAATGAGGAATGTGACATCCAGTCCCACTGCTGTAATTTAATTTGGTGTGTCTCTAGTGTGGGATCTACAACAAAATACCGTTTTTCTAACACGGTGATTTGCAAACATTTCTACCACTAAATTTTTCACAGTTGTGCTTTCAGCTTTTGCTTCATTAGAGGACATATGCAGGAACACATCCAATCAGTAAAAAAGGCTAAGATCTGTGTTGTTCCTTTTCCTTCTCATTCATTTGGTTGTGGGCCCTGGGAATCTCTCCCTTCTTCTTCATCTGATCTTTTTTCCCCCATGTATTAAAAGGCTGAAGTTCTTTCCTCTGATGTTAGCAACACGGCATCATCTCCAAGCTGTGTATTACTGACAATGGGAAAGTCTTTTTTGGTATGCTTGTTCAACCAGCAGTACAAGAATAACTGTTCCCACAGAGATCCAGTTCTTGCCCTTCCAGCTTCTGCAAAAACTCGCCATTTAAAACCTGCTGAGAAATTTGTGTTTCTCCACTCACAAAGATGAATTTAAAATGCAGTTCGTTTTCTCATTATTGGTATTCTTCCAAGAATTGAGAACTACACTTTGTGTTAGGAAAATGTCATGAGTGTTTGTAAGACCATTCCAAATCCATGTAAAAAGACTGACAGCTGTGATAATCCTTGCATAAGATACTGATCAAGATACTTGGGTCTAACATCCAGCAAACACTCTTTTCCAAAGAAAAGTACTTACCAAACTAAGGCAGCTTTAATTTTTATTTCGTAAGAGACATAAGTATTTTACTGGCTTCTGAACATCTAGGCTTGTGCTCCATCTCCCTGTAATCTCCATTTAAGAAACAAGATGCTGGAGTGATACATCAGGTGAACTGAATTAAGCGATGTCAGCTGTTCTGGCTCAGTTGGGTCTCATTGAAACAACTGAAAAAACAGAATTGGGCTTTACTAAACACACTGACTAAATATCCTTGTGCCTAGGAGGGCCTGACCTAAATTCATGTCATATGAACAACAGGGTGAAAAGAGCTACTCCTGTTTTAAATTATTTAAATGCATCTGCAGCTGACACTTATTAAGCATCTGTGTAATCTGAAAGCTGCTAGTGATTTATCATATAGTGGGGGGCTCTCATTCATCACTGAATGAATGAAGGTGATTAATGGTGAGAGAAGCAGAGGCTGGTAATTGTATAAAGCTGTCCCCCAGAAGCACCTAATTTGAATTCCACTCTTAAAAAAATGACCATGTGGTGTTCCTTGCACTTAGAAAGTATCATTGACTGTATGATTAAACAAGTCATCAGAGTTGCATTGGAAGTAGCATATTCACATCTAAGAGTGGTAGCTTGGACTAAAAGAGGCTGCCTTTCATTAGCTAGTGCATAGTTCTCCACCTTTTCTGATCGGCAGTCCGTTAAATATTCCCAGTGGCAGCATGTACATCTGAATAGGGAGTCTAAGCTCATAGATACCCAGCATGCTTCTCTTTGTCCCTGCCACCTGACCTCAGCAGCCCAGGAACCATGGGATCTCATCATAGGATCATGTAATTTACAGTCTCTTTCTGATAGATTTCCTTGGTTGATGAGCTGAAGACCTGGTGCTTGTTGAAGATTCAGAATCTGGAGCTCAAGCTTTCTGGAGATTCCAGGTCGTCAAGGCCAAAATCAACTTTGTCCACTTGTGAGTCTCTCACTGAGACCCTGGATACTGACAACAACCCCCACAGTGCCAAGGACTGTAAAGCCAACCAGCCTGTGCTGCAGTCAGAGGGCTCCCACCAGCATTCCTATATCACACTTCCAAATAGCCTCTTGGAAGATGGGGGAAGGAGCAGAGTCCAGATGCCAGAACAAAGCTTTGGGCAACACTTTTGCGTTAAACAAGATGGAGCATTGGGTACAACCACGTCAGGTACTTAGATGTCATATCCATTCAAGGGCGAGCGCATTCACTGAGGGATACTTGCATTAGTAACACCACATAATTCTGGTGGTGTGCTTTCCCCCATTCATATGCCTCATGTCTTGGGATTTGAATACACTTCAAGGCAGCCACTGGGAATATTTTAAGACGTGGCTGGGTGGAATTCCACTGACTCTTCCTAATGCTTCCACTGTGTCTTTGAAGCAAAAGTCCTTTGGTGCTTTGAATAACTCTTGGCCCTGGAAGCTTGTGAGGGGGAAAAAAAAAAAAAGAGATGTGCAGAACGGCCAGGTCTCCACAGCCAAGTAGAATGCTGTCAGAGCCCTGGCTTCTCTAAAATACAATGTATATGTCCCCTAAACACTATGCAAAGTGAACAGACATGGATTCCCCATCAAACTAGAAAGGTTCATAAGAGATCTTGCAGTACTTGAGTGTGAGCTGTTCTGCATTGGGACAGTTCAAAAACATCAACGTGTGACCTTTCCAAAATTACTGGGACTTCCAGTTTTATAGAAGCAGGGAGTTCATAAATATCAGCAGACATAACCTACTTTGGAAGTCTAGACTGATACTTGTTACACATCCCTCCAATGAAGTCACAGAATCACAGAATGGTTTGGGTTGGTAGGGACCCTAAAGATCATCTAGTTCCAACCCCCCTGCCATGGGTAGAGACAACTATACTTTCCACTATACCAAGTTGCTCAGAGCCACATCCAGCCTGGCCTTGAGGAAAAGGCTCAAAAGTGAAAACACTTCTGAGGATGGGGCATCCACAACTCTGGGCAACCTGTGCCAGTGCCTCATCACCCTCACAGTAAGGAATTTTTGCCTAATATTTATGTCCTTTGCCTGTTGTCCATCTGTAGCCCCACAGCTGCAATGCAGCACCTTCCTGCCTTGGCCAGCTTTTCTCTTTTAATGACTTCTATTACATCACCTGACTGTGAACATATGATAAATTAATACAAGCCTCTACAACGTACACACAAAACCACATAATTCATCAAACACCGAGGTCTTCTGAGTGCTAAAATAAATGCCCAGAGTTTTTCTTAATATATTGTGTATAATTTATTCTATAGGTACAGAGCAACAGGTAGTGGCTGGCGGACCAGTTTCTTCTTCTGCCCCTTCTCAAGATGTCAGGCCAAAGGACAGAGCTGTGAGTGCCAGCACGTTCCACAAGTTCCAGCAGGAGCTACCCTCCTCCGAGCTTTTGGGCTCCAAATTAAGACACGTTAAAGTTCAAGCTGCTTTGCAGCCATTGACTGAACCTGCAAAGACTGAACCGCAGAGCAGCTACTTCATTGACAAAGGAACTCAGACAAAGAAGTCCAGCAAAAGCGGGCAGTCGAGGCACAAAGCTCTGCACCACACCGGGGCACAGCCTGGCCAGGAGCAGCAGCCCTCGGCCCTGCCTGCCCCTCCGCTCAGAGACACCTCCCAGGCTCTGGAGATTACCCAGTACTTCTTTGAGGCCGTGTCCACGCAGATGGAGAAGTGGTACGAGCGGAAGATAGAAGAAGCCCGGTGCCAAGCAAACCAGAGAGCGCAGCAAGACAAAGCTGCACTCAAGGAGCACATCAAATGCTTAGAAGAGGAGCTCTGCAAATTAAGGACTAAGGTGCAGAAAGAGAGCTAGCATCTGCCAGGCAGGTAATCAAGCAACAGGACTAATTCTGGAACCTGCCGTATGGGAATTTGGAATATTGATAGATATTTGTAGTGCCTGTTACATCCAAACAAAACACTCTTTTTCAGTAGAAATAACTTTGGAAACTCCACAACTGAGGAGAGTTCATATGCAAACTCTATTGATAACAAAGAGATGCTGCAGATTATTTCCAAGAGTCTGTTAATATTGCACTCTCAGTTTCCAGATGCTGCTTGAAACCAAACTGCATTAGTAACCAAAACTGCTTTTTGAAAAGGGAATTCCCTTACTTCCACACAGGAAGAGGGTTCCACTGTATGCTACATGGAAATGTGTGGTGATACCAGTACTGAAATAAATCCAGGATGTTTGAAAGCTTTTGACAGAATTACTTAGTGATGGAAGGGCTATTGATCCTATTTTAGATACTCCCAGGGCCTCTCTCTAGTCAGTGGAGAGAAGCTAAAGAACCCACTCCAATTACAAGCCCGGGTGGGTGACAGATGCAGGCTTCCAGCTGGGAGATGGCAGGCAACCATGGAGGGAGATGCTAAGGCGACTCATCCCATTAGGTACAGAGGCTTCAGCTACCACTTTGCTTTTCTCTTGGTTTTCCATTACTAAAACAAGTGCTAAATCAGACTTGTCTTATTTTTAAGGTGTCCTGGTTGCAGAGCTCCTTGTGGTTACACTATTGTTGGGGCTGTACTCCAGTAATGTGACTGAGAACTTTTGTTTAGGGCATGGATGGCAAGTATTTTACTGAAAGTGCGGTCTATTTGTTAGGTGTAATTTTTATATAAATATCTTTTCCTTCAAGCAGCACATGGCTGAATTCTCTACTATTGCAGAGGCCTGAAAAAGTCCTTTATCTAAGGAAGTGAAAGCTTGGTTCCCTGTATTCAAATGTTTATTTTTCTGCAGTCAGGATTTTTTCCCAGGCACCTTGTCCAGACTGTCTACCTTTGTACCTCTGAATGATTCCTCTCTCTGTTTTTTTCCCTTGTATCTCTAAAATGGAGACCAGGTCCTGGCGAGTCTACAGGTTTTAGGACAAACAGTCCCACAAAACAGAACTCAACATTTTAAAGGTTTTATTGATGTTTTGTTATAAAATCAGAACTTCACTGACCCATGCTTTCCATGCTGACAGACTCCAAATAATCCAGAGGCACTGTAACTCATTGCATCTTCACCCCTTTAGAGTTTCTTCCTTATACCTCTGAGAAGGCTCCATCAAATTCTGTTAGAAAAGAAGTTTACTTACCAGATGATGATAGAACAACTGCTCAGAATCAGTTCCAACACAGGACAACTGCTCAGAATCACTTCCAACACAGGATGGTACTGTTATGCCAAGGAGAAGATGACTTTTTTTTTCTGTACTAAGGAGTTCTAAAATCAATACAAAATACTTCACAGTGTTGAAGAACACCATTCACTTATTAGTAATTAAGCTTTGGTCTTCTTAGCAGATGTATAAAGCAAAAAAAGTCATATAACAATATTTTTCAAGTTCCTATCACTGCACTATCACGACAAGTGTATCTGCAGCTATGGAAATCCTGGTTTTATTGCTCTGACTTCTGTAGTCTACTATAGACACTTTGGTATGTTTACAGTTTTGTTTAAGCTACAGTAGGAATGCAGAAGCATGCTATTGAAGTTTTGTATCACCTGGATGAAGCTAATGTTTTGCCAAGCAATTAAAGTAAATGTTGCTCAGAAATGCGTGGTGTAACGTTTTCTAGCCAGAGAAAACTGACACAGTCCCCTCGCTTGACTTGGAAGGGGGAGCAGAAGATTGGACTTTGAACTTCCAAGCTTTTTGTTTGTGGTTATAAAACATGGAAATGGAGTTTGCCATCTGTGCTGAGGGAGGCTGCAGGGACTGAGTGCTGTCTGTTGGCTGGTGCAGGCCCCCATTTCAGAAGTTACAGGCACAGGGCTGAGTTGTGCACTGATCACACACACGCTCCTGAGCTTGCCAAGCTCAAGGAGAGGCTGCAGCTTTAGCTGCTCTACTTCCCATACACACCACACTACCAAAGTCATAGGTCCAAGTACTTCTAAGTAAATCCAAGTAATTACCAAGTAATTTAAGGCAGTAACCTGGCTGCAGGTTACTGATTTTAGAGGTTCTCTGAAGCCAATGACTGCATGGTAAAAGGGAAGCATTTTCTGCTAATTCCTTTCTATACCCCTCCCTTCTTCACAGTTGTGAAGGACTTCTCAAAACACGTGCATGATCTACCTACCTTTATCTGCAGGTAAATTTGCTTACCCTTACAGGCTGTACTTGGACTCCTTAAGGCTTCTGGCTGCCAACATTATCTTGGCAAGCCCACAGAACAGTGGAGATGAAGGGCAGCAGCACTGAAGAGGTCAGCATCTGCCTGTCAGTCCTAGCTCTGGATTACATGCCCACAACCTGGAAATGTACGAACTGGGAGTCAAAGGAGTAATGCAGGCTCTGGGTTCCAAAAGGAAAGCACAGTCATGAGGCAGCAGGGTAAAGCCTCCTGATTAAGGAACAGAAATCCAAGCACTGGCTGAAAGGCTACTGTGGTAACAGCCAACATTGGTTATGGCTTGTTCAATCAAAATCCCTTTCTAAGAAGAACTTTCTCCGAACATGAAAAATAAATCCCCAACACACTAATGTTCTGTCAGTGTGTTCTACAAGAAAATGTTAACAACATGTAAAATTTTAATGACGCATTTTTACATACATATTTTTCACAGACTGATTGAAGCTCAGAGGATTCAGTCTATACAAATCTGAACCACAGTTTCTGCTTCCAGCTGGGGTCTTTGTCTTGTATCCTGGAATACTGTCCTCTCCTTTCCCTGGTGCCAGTGGTGATACCTATTTACTGGATTTGCTGCCAGTCTGTCCAGCTCAGCAACTCTGCAGCAAACCACCTTGGGAAGCAGGGGTGTTCCCTAAGGAAACTACAATAGCAGAGTGGGAGAGGGAAGAGTTCCTGCATGTCTTGGAATCACCACCTAAAATAGTCACGCATCTATCTACTGCTGTCTGTCTGGTTACGTGAAGAAAATCCCCAGCTCATCCAGGCATTTTTAAATTATATGGGGGAAAAAAAAAAAGATACACTGCAGCTCAAGGAAAGCGAGAACAGTTGCAAGCTAACAATTAGAAATGGAGAAGTGTAACATTTGAATAAACAAACCACAACATTTGCAGTTAGTATTTTCTACCTCTAATTCTTCCTTATATATTGACTTTTAAATACTAGTTTGAAGGTACTTGGTCATAAATGTTTTGGATTAAAATCTCCCATTTTCATATATAAAGACCTCCCCTTTTAAGTTTTATTCAGCTACTACTGAAAATCAACATCTACACACAAAAAATTAAGATGATGTTTGTTCCGGGCCAATTTATTTATCCTCAGTTCTTTCTTTTAATCACAAGTTTGGATGAAAATCCTTGGCATGGTACATGAAGAGCTGTTATTGTGAATGTTACCACAGTAAAAAGCAGACAAAATAATCTGGCATATATTTATTTTCCATTCCACCAGCATTAACACAGCTGTTGTAATTTTTGGTGCTTTCTGCTTTTCCTGCAGCACATACTATCATCCATGCAGATCTTTAAAGTCCTTTGTGTCCAAGTGATTTCCACTTTTGAGGGTAGCCAAACTGAGAAGTGGATGAGGAAGAGGAAAAAACAAAAGCCCCACTGTAGTAGATTCCTCCTTCAAACATTACCAGGTTGCCAGCAAAGCTACCATTATAACCACATTCTGGAAAAAACACTGTGCTTATTTGCAGCAGATGAAAAGCGAACTGTCAATAAAATTAAGATCAAGATTTTGCCAGTTTAAGTGTTCTTTGAAGTTCCTGAAGTTGCATGTTGCCCTGAGTAATCATCATCCTGATTGCATCCTGTAAAATAGAATGGAATCTAGTGAACTGGACACCCCCCCCATACACAGCACAGGTTTCACCCAAGCACACAGACTTCTAATGCATTAAAATACATACAATTCTTACTGGCACTGCTGTCATCTACTTCTTTGTGTGATGTAACATTACAGTCTCTGACATGGTTAAAAACCAGGTAAATAAATTAATTTCCTCTAGTTCCTTAATGATATTCTTGCCTGTGGCTTTGCTTTAAAACGCAGTTTTTAACAGGATTCAAACTCCTAATAATGTTTCCTTTATGCCTCTGTATGTACTGCCTTTGCAAGCTCAGTAATGAGAACTGCACACAGATATGATGGAGATGGGTTTTACAGAGCAGGTGGGTGTTTCTCTCAACATTATCTAAGGACTCCAAGGCTTTGCATAACTCAGCCACCATTACTTGGGCCCTGGCTAGAAAAAGGAAGAACTAGGAAGCAGAGGACTGGAGTCTTCTCACCAGTCTGGAAGCGACGGCTACAAAACAAACCCCCGAGACACAGGACAGGACATGGCAGGGACCATTCCCGAGGGCAGGCGATCAGAGTTGCGGGTTCCCGATCCTCACCTCTTCTGTAGCATCCTTATTTCTCCTGAATTCCTCCCTTTCCCAAGTAGCGGCGATCCTGCTCAGCAGGACCCGCCCGGATAGCCCGCAGGATCTTGCGATACAACTGAAGGACCTGCTGCCGCCTCAGGAACTGGCGAGGAGAGAGGGAAGTCTGCCCGCTGCCCCAGGACAGTGCTGCGAGCTGCACCCTCGGCGGCTCTGCTTCGAGGGATATTTAAACAACCACCGAGTTCCCCGTCGTACCTACAGGACGCAGTTTTCCCGAGCCCCCCAGCCCACCCG
>NW_008239767.1:5309513-5310338 GCF_000691975.1 Corvus brachyrhynchos
CCGGGGGGGGGGGGCCAGGGCCGCCATTTCCTGCGTCGTCCCAGGAGTGCCGGCAGGGGCACCGTCCGTCGCTTTATTAAGCTTTGATCAATTCAAGGCACAGACGTCGTAATTACAAAGAGCGGTACCTCTCTTTATTACTACAGACGATACAAGATGCATAGCTTTTGCAATGAAAAATCCCGTCGGTGCTCTAGGACACCGGATTTATGAAACATCCCCAATGCCTGCCTCGGACAGGGGTAAACTCCACAGTGTAAACTGGTAAGGCAGGGATCAGAATATGACATGATTCGGAAAAGTCCCTGCTGGTATCGTCAGGCAAAAATCAGAAATAATTAAAAAAAAAAAGTGTTAAAACCGCAGAATAGTTTCAAGTATTCAAGTACTTATTTTTTGGTTGTTCAAAACCATCTGCCGCCCCTGCTCCCCACTCCTTCCCAGAGGCACCTCCACATGGTGCTAAAGAAGGCTTTATTTGCAAGACACCTCAACTTGTAAAGCAAAAATGCTTTTCCAGGAGCAAGACTGGTTTTACTTACAGCAGCACGGAAAAAAGCAGGAATAATTTTACCTCTGTTAATATTACAAATGCTTTTTTTTTTTTTTAAGGTAATAAGTTATTACAAGAGGAGTTGAGACAGGTTTTACATTACTTGTGGGAATACCAGGAGGCAATCTCACCATTGCATAATTGTCCTCTGACACTCCTGGGAGGATGCACACAAACCATTCTGTTCTTACACAGTCTCTGCCCCAGGGCAGCTCCCATAGGATAATCCCAGTTAGGAGAGCCTTGTGACCCCTCCCGTGAAATGCAGTTTC
>NW_008239767.1:5310354-5331476 GCF_000691975.1 Corvus brachyrhynchos
GTCTAAAGAGTGTCAGAGGCAGTCACCAGTTCAAACCACTGTCTGAGGGCATCACTCAGAGTTTCTGGGAGCGCGTTCACATCTCTAAGGATCATGTAGAACGGGAATGGGAATTCTTCCATGTAAGACCTGATTTCAGGCAGTTCTCCAGGTCCTTTGAATATGGGTACTTTAATGTCCAAAATAGAATCCTGTAAAAAAAGTACTGATGTTACTATTAAATGAGACACATATTCTATGATCACTGATAGAATTTACCCTGTTTTCTAAATACTTATAATTCTCCCCCGTTAGATTAAAAGTTAGTAAAATACTCTTAAGATTAAAAGCTGTAAGTGTTCAGTGGTAAATCAGATCAGAAGCTGAACATAAATCAGTTAAATGCTTTTGCCCTTTTAGATAAAAGTGTACTAATCCATGAATTACAGGCTAGAAGAGACTAAGCTTAAGTTTCTGCAAATTCTGTAAATAAATTCTGTCTTCTCTTAGCATTTTATGATTTTATTGTTGGCACTTTAGTTCTATTAATTTGATACCTTCCCAAGAGAGTCTGTAAGCTCTTTAGTGCTGAGTTCAACTCATATTTGTGCAGTGCTCTAATAAAAGATTCCTTATGAAGTTCATAGTATTTCAACAGATACTACAAAGACAAAAATCAGATTAAACTCCAGCTGTGCTTCTTGTAAAGTAACTTCTTAGCTGCTCAGTGTAGCAGCTCAGAAATAAATAAAGCTTATGGAAAACATCTTTTTCTCCCTGGAAAAAAAAACTTATGAAAAGCACCCAGAATTTTCACTTGATACTACAGCCAGGTTTCATCGGAACCTTTCAGCAGTTCGTCAGCAGGAGAACTGTTGGTTTTTCAACAATAAATATAGCAGATGTGTTTTGTATGCAAAAATAAAGATACAGGAAGAAAACATGAACTACAAAATAGGAGTCTTTACCACATAATTCACTACCAGGCTTATGTTTGCTCACTTACTGCACTACAGAGTCTTCCTGAAACACTCCCAGATATTTCAGCTTCCCATCCAAAGATATTTAAGTTTTCTTCCCCCATTACCAGATGCAGGACTCAGATTTCCCAACTGAGGCATTAAATAACTCTCACATACTCCCTTCTGTCTAATGTTTAATCTCATACTGGCTCCAGCTGTCATGTCAATTGGAGACTGCTGTCAGAAATTATCAAGTTGAATCAGAGCTGAGATGGAACAAAGCATCTCTCAAACTCCAAATCTGTCAACTTGCCAGCTGCTTCCCTGGTGGCCCAGAGCTACAGCCATTCTGTTTGAAGACGGGAGCTCTTATTTAGCCTTTCTGTGGCATGCAAGCCGAGATTTTTTTTAATTACAAAAGATAAGAAGCACAGTAGGAAGAAATGGTAGATCTGGCAGACGTGAAAAACTGCAATTGGGTTCAGTATCTCTGACCACTACAAAAGATAAGGTAGCTGTATGACATTACAAAAGACAAGAAAAAGATTTGTATCGGTTTCTCATTCACTGCAGCTGAATACTTGTTCACTTACCCGGGAATTAGGATTGTCCAACACTACGAAAATAACAAAGATATTGGCATTCCGAGCTGCTTGAACTGCTGCTGTCACCCGTTCCTTGCCTTCCAAGAAAAGGCCTCTTCCATCAGATACAATCAGAAGCAGCTGTGCCGTTTCTGAGCACAAAGAACATTTAAAATTCCAGTGAGTTCAGAGTAATCCATTTAAAAGGCAAACCCCCCTATTTTGCTGTTTGCCCTGTGGATATAATGGAAAAAGGGGTATTCCTAAGGAAATTAACTCTTAATCAAATAGAATTATGTGACTTAACATTAAGCTGCTGTTACTAGTAGGTCAAGAAAGAGAGTAGTGTGTGATACCATTGAAAATAATGGGGTAAGGGGGTGGTGACACCCACAACACACAGACGACTCGCACCATCCATCAGTACTATAATCAAGGATGAAAGTCATGGAAAATACCAAGCAAACTTAGTCACGGACTTGTCTTTCATGCCTAGGGATTGAATACTGACTGAATACTGACAAGAGTCCAGCCCCCAGCTCAGGAGAGCACCAGCTGCTTCAATGAAATGGAGCTCAAATCTGTTCCTCTAGAAGAGGCACCTATGGGTCCATCTGTAGGCTTTTCTCTGTTGTCCCCACTTTAACAGGCTCGGCTTCCATCAGAGAACAATCCTGGAGTGCCCAAAATGGGTTATTTTTGGAAGAAACTAAATCAAAAGATAGGCTCAGAGGCACAGTCAAGGCGGTCCAGCTATTTTGAAGTAAACCTACTGAAACATCAGACACAGCACCCATGCTGGGTTCCTCAGCACCAACCATGTCTGGAGACATCTTACTTGACTCAAGTTGCCCCCAGAGTCAGATACATCCTTCTGCAGGTACATTCTAAGTTATGCATCTGTCACCCTTTAATTACACATAAAACCACAGTAATTACAGTCAGGAATGCAAGCCCTAATTGTTACAGAGGGATGCAGAACACACTTCTGCAGACAGGCCCCAAATGTGACAGGGCTTTGTCTTTTTACAGAAAGAGGTGAAGGATCCTACGGCCTTTTCTCTTGCCAGCTCTCTAATCCTAAGGAGCTGATTGCTGCTGCATCCCTGTCTAGTTTAACGGAACTGGATGCTGCTCCCCCTCAGAATATTCTGACATCCTGGCCACCCTGTGGCAAAGCAGCTGTGGATTATAAATCCCAGACTGTCCAGATCTTGGAGTACTTCAACGAGAACTTATAAAAAATACTGGTGCCACCATGACAAGCTTTTAGCTATCACAAAACAATCTTTTAGACTAACTATGGGTCAGACACAAGGCAAGCAGTCTTCCAGCTGTTCTGGGAAATTCAAGCAGCTTGTGATCTAAAGCTGCAGGACAGTGAAAGGCAGGAAGGAGGCAAATTCCCTCCTCAGAGCGGTGTGCTTCTGGATATCTAGAGAACTCAAGCTCTCAAGCAGGAGCAGAAGTGTCTAGAATCAGGGTCCCTATGAAGCTGGACAATGCTCCAAGCTGGCACAGCCTAGGCTGTAACACAGTCTGCAAGCATGAGGTAAAGGGAGACAGGTAAGGCGTGCCTTTTAAAAAAGTCTTACACAAAATTCTAGTGAATTATTGACAAATACCAAGTAGGTGTCTCAGGTTTTGAGCTAAATTTCAAGCAAACATTGCTTTTTACAAAGCAAAACCTAAAGCCCTAGTGCAAGTGATGTTTCAGTGCTAGGAGCCTTCGTGGCAGGATCCTACTTCGGGACTGTAGTGAGCATTCTGCTGCCAGGGCAACAAGCACAGTAACACAAAAAAACTCACCCGGACTAATATTTTGAGACAACTGCTGTGCTGCAGCAAACATATTTGCTGATGATTCTAGAAACTGCAGAAGAAATCAATAAGAAAATTAAGTGATTTCATCATAAAAATAATAATAATGAAAACATTTCTAAAGAACACCTTTCTCTATTTTAAATGCTAAGACAGTCTGACCACCTAACACAGATACAGTTCTTGGCATTTTCCTGTATTAACTCCTGCTTGAAATTTATGAAGTACTTTTGAACTAAAGAATCTTCAGAGAAGCCTTCAAACAGGATTTAATTTTTTTCCACTGCTAGAAAAGCCATCAAACCAGTACACTGCTAAAGAGATTAATGGCATCACTGAAAATTTCTAGGCTGAACTTCTTTGGCTTCAACTTGAAACAGAATTATCCAGTTTCATATTCCCCATTAAAATTAAGAACATCAACAGTCAAATCCTTCCAATTTTGGTTTATAAGATTACTGTTGACTATTTGGGTCTCCTCTGTTTCCATTTAATATCAACAGAAAATCTTACTGAAGCCTGGAAGGGTAAGACTGCAAAAACCTTCCTAAAAGAAGAAAACTTTTCAGCTCTCCGTATCTGTATTCCTATATGCCCATTTTAATAATTTACTATATTTACGTAATTTACTACAGGGAATTATTTTTTTCAGGAATCAGTCAAGTCTGACAAACTTAAAGCTCTTCCTTCTAATACTACAGTGGAATCCATGGCATGGAATTCTCCTAAAGTCTCACAAACTTTGATGGGATTTGGCATTGGGGTACTCAATAGCTTGTACCCAAAATACTTTTGAAGACCCAATACAGAGAAAGGTGAATGCTTCAAAGTGGTGTTAATCAGAACTAGAAGTGAGAAAACACTCTTCCTGTTACAAAATTATGACCACTATTTCTTTGTATCTAACCTGCTATCAGACTCTCAAATACAAAAAAGTAGTAAGTGTTACAAAGTGATCATGAAACCATGAAGCTGCTGATATCTTGTCTGGAAAAGACAGGCAAACCTGGTGCCCTCGAGGGATTCTTGTGTACCTGAGCTATTTTTGTTTTCTTCTGCTGAAACTTGCAAAGACGCAATATCTGTGTCCCTGACTGGTCACTGAACTGCTCATGGAATGGGTGCAGCAGCTGAACAGTCTCTCCAAAGCTTTAGAAAAGAAGAGAAAATTACAGCATGAAACTGGTCTTTACATTCTGCTCTGAAGTACTGAAGAAAAGTCAAGATTTCAAATAAACTCACCTACACACAGCAATTTGTCCCACTTCTAGAAGAGTCAGAGCATTTCCAATAACTGCTAGGGATTCATAAGCAAGCTATTAAAAAAAAAAGTTACATCAAAAATAGCATATTCAATGTTTTACTCAAAGCCCAATACTAAATATGAAGAATGTTATTTAAATTATTTTTCTTCATCTAGAAAAACAATTGAAGAGACTGCCTGTCTTTTTGCCTGTCTTATGTAAGACAGTCAGTGCAGTAAAGATACACTAGCTCTGCTTGAGGGCTTCAGCTGATTGATTTAGAGACACCACTTTATACAGGCTAATAAGTAATAAATAATACATTAGCCTTTATACAGGCTAATAAGAAATAAATAAGTAACTGTTTAGAAGGAAACACACCATTTCAATTAATAAAAACCCTACAAGTGGGCTAGGATGAATGAATATTTAGTGCTCCAATGAACTGCCAGATAAGGAAGTTTCAGCCTTTTGTAGGCTACAGAAAGTAATTTTACAGTGGGATATGTACACCTCTGTCTAACAAACAACAGCTCAATCCTTTCAGCTAGTTTTCACTGATCTTTTGTTAATAAATCTCTTAGGTATGAAGTGACAGGAGTTCAAGCACATGGTCTGTAAAAATAGCTGCTCTGGAATTATCAGTCAGACTTTCCAGCAGCCACCAGCCCTGTATGAAACAAGTCAGCAACTGCCATACTCATCAATGACAGGCAGTTTCTCCATACTTCTCCTGAGGTTTTATTTTACCTGTTTAGAGTGATTGTCAATCATACTAGAGGAATCATCAATAGCCAGGCAAATCTGGTACTGTCGTTTACTGGGCTTGGTCCTTCGCAGCCAGATCTTGTCTTTTCGGAACTGACTGGCAATGTACGGGATCACTTTGCGCATGTTCAGTCTCTTCCCTGTTCTGTAGTCTCCTCTGAAAGTTGAGAAAAAAGACATAGTGACAGGGATTATCAGCAAATATCTCATTCTGGAAATCCATGGCCTACGCAGCATATACCCCACATAAAATTTTTTTTTTAAATACAAAAAATCCAAAATTAGTATCTTAACACTTCTATTTAGTTATAGATTAAAAAATCCCCACATTTTTAATGTAAGATGGATATTCAGTGTTTTTAAAAGAAGTTTACATCTAGGTATCTAAAATGGAAGGCAGACCTTGAATTTAGACTCCACCAGTTTGAAACAAGTCTGTATCTCTTAAAAAAATCATTTAATGTTATAAACAACATAAAACATTTTGACTTTTAACATAATCTTTGACTTCACTTCAAATGGTGAAGTTGATTGATCACCTGCTACATAGGAGAAAAAAAAGTAGGAGGAAATATCCTCAGGATGGGTGCCTACTACTATATCATATTTGCATTTAATAAAATAACCTAATGTTCCCATACAAGGAAATTGAAGGCATTTGCAAACAGGAATCATTACTGTAACACAAGAACAACATAAAGCTGCAGTTTTACAGAGGCTAAAGCACCCCAAACCCATCAGTTTGAAGAAATCAGAAGCCTCAGAAAGACCCAACTTACTTCAGCTTGGCAGCCTGAGTGGGTTCCAGTATGAGTCGCAGCTGTTCACAAAGCTGCTGTGACAGAGGAGCTGTCAGTACTAAATACCTCTGCCACAACTGCGCTGCTTCCTTCTCCTACAACATCACACAAAGAAATTAAAATGCATTATGAAAAAACAAAAACAGTAGGAGACCACTGTCTGAAGAAAGAAACCAAACCTCAGTGCACTAAGGTGAAGGCAGTGAGGGGAGGGCAGTAACCAGCTAAAACTGAGGGTGTCTCATATGACAATCTGCATTCACATTCAAAACAAGATCTGAAACATCATCCTGCTTCAAGAATAATGTGATTTTTTTTTCAGAGTAAGTTAAACGTAACAATAAAAATAGTATCTAAATCATGTGATTTTGAGTATTTAGATTCCAGCCTGCTTGGATTCCTCAATGTTTTAGCAGTAAAAGAAGATGAAATAATGCAATGAAGGATTATTATGACAGTTTTATATTCAAATGAGGTCACAAACCTCCTCTGGAGTTCCAGGCTGTTGTGTCTGCCAAGCTTCCAATTGCCTTTCAAGTTCCTTTCTTAGCTCTTCAGGATCTCTAACAATGTGCTAGAAGTGGAATTATGAGTTTTATGAGACAGAAAAATAAGTTTACACATCTGGTGATCCCCAAAGTATAGCAAACTATAAAAAAAGTATAAATGCATTGTTCTTATTCTTTTAAACAAAAAAAATACCTGAATACCTAAATGAAGATTTTAAATCTCCATGTTTTTTAATAGCTTCCATGTACATTAAAGATAAATACCTCCCCCACAATTATCTCCATATGTGATATAATCAATATAGAAACAAGGCTAGGAACATCTATGATGCTGACACTGAATATAATAAACCACAGAATTTCAAGATAAAACAGTGAAATGATCTTTACAAACACCAGATTTAATGACAGTATAATGGAGACCAAACTATTGAACACTACACCTACCTAGTATCTTTGAAAACAGTGTACTTCACTTAATTATATTTTTTTAAAAGCTTCATTCAAACCACTTGAAGACTGAATGACATCATCCTCCTTACCTGGCACCAATACTATTTGATAAGCCATTCTGTTAAAGGACACCCAAACTTTATGATACTTCTTTTACTTTCATTGTGCTTCCACTGACAACCTCTGTCCCTGACTTACAAACTCCCAGCTTAGCAGAACAGCAGTACATGGTCTGCATAACCTGCAGGTTTATGGACTAAGGAAAATAAACCCATGACTGCAAACTCAGTAGTCCCAGTAACTTCTCATTCCTCAAGAAGAAGCAGCTGGTCCCACTGGTCAACTACTGTAGGTTTAAGGAAGGGAGCAAGAATATACATGGAGGGGATTTATCTCTTCTTCCTTTCCCTGAAAGCTGAGAAGCTGCACTTTTCCCCCAGCAGCCTCGTTCCCTTCCCCTTTAATGGTGCTGCAAGAGCTCCCTCTCCTGTTTCACATTTTGCATGCCAATTGGAAAAAAATCTACAAACCCCAAAACCACAATTATTTTAACAACAGGAGAATGCTTGCATTCAGCAGCCTTTTTCCAAAGAGCTGCAATATTTGGCATTAAGACAGAAATACCCAATGTAGCTGGGACACAATCCTTTCTGTATTATGCACAGAAACAGTAGAATAGCACCCTCCAAGTGTGTACTTAGGATACCATACTGTAAGAATGAAAGGTCAATCCTTCTAAAAAAACTAGACACTGAAAATATTTTTACTTTATCAACTGGTTATTCACCACCAACTGCTTCTATGCCATAGGTCTTTATGATAAAATGTGCTTTTTCAATGAAGTTTGCACTGGAAAACCCTGAGTGTTACATGAAGCTCTAGGATCTTCTAGGCCATAGTATTTTTTTAATTGAGACATTCATAAAATGCTCAAAAAGGTTCTACAATACCTGCAATCAGCTTTTATAAAGAAGTAATATATTATAATGAATTAACTGAAGTGTGGATTCTGTATGTACCCTTTTGTTGTCTTCAGGCCACATACCCTTGCTCATTGCTTTCCACTTTAACCAAGCATTTGATCTGCAGATTCATCTCAGCAGAACAGTTCCTTACAGTTAGAAAAACAGAAGCTTCTAAAAAAAACTATGTGAGAAGATTCCATGGGTAGAACTAGTCATTTTAAAGGCATCATTCAGCTGCATATACAACAGTGTATGTGTGTTACTTTTCATTCTGCTATTAAATAGTATCAAGGTACTGAGTTGGCTGAAAAAAAGTAATTCTAGCCTTTTGCATTCAGAGTTTCATTAACACAGGTCAAGTAAAACCATCTTTTTCTACTACTGTAGCTGGAAGAAGATAGCCTGGGGATCCTACCTGGGAAGTGTCCATCAGAAACTGGTGGGCTGTGTGTATGGTCGAGTCCTTACTTCGCTCTGGCTTCTCTTCAGTCACCTTTGGTAGCTTTTCTGGTGCAGAGTCACTGACATCCTCCAAGTCAAAAGTCTGGATCTCTGGCTCCACCTCACCTGGTCCTACAACCACAAAACTAATTACTGACTTCATGGATCACACATAATACAAGAAGCAGTATCGTATCTTGACTATTTTACAGAGCATCTCATATGCTTTGTAGTGCAGCCTAGACATTTTCTTTTAAAAGAAGTGCCACATTTTAAGACATTTAATTCTAGGAATGGGATGAATACATCTTGCAACTCACTGGAACAGATAACCATGCATTTCCTAATGCAAATTGTTTTTCTGTCTTGTAACCTTCTTGCCAAACAAACAAAATAGTAGTTAAGAGATCTTTAACACCTGACAATGCCACTGGTGAAGTACATTTATTGACTCTCATAGCCTCTGACAGAATGATAGGACGTATAAAGTCATTTGAGAACAGTCAGAAAATCATCATTAAAAACCAGCAATCTTTGCTTATCTTTTACTCTCTAATTTTTTAACAGAACAGTTTTCTATAAATCAAAAATCAATTTACAAATAAAGGAATGGACTAAAGAGTTTGTTTTATTACTATTGCTACTGTACTATACTGTTTAACAACTAATTTCTTAAGAAATATTCTAAAGGAGAAAAAGTATGACATTGTAGCAGATGTTTTGAAAACTTTAGTTTTTCAGAACATACAGTTAGAGAATCGTGTGGAAAAACAAGTAGACTGATTACATGCACACCTGTACCATAAAGCTAAAAGAGTTTAGCAAGAGATTTAAGTGATTAAAGTTCATGGGAGTGGGACGCTTGTAAAACTTGTCTCCGCTCTCCAGCCACGCTGTGTTGTTCAAGAAGAAAACTGTTCAAAATCTAAGCTACAGTGTCATTTACTCAGATTCATCAAAATTACAATTTCTATTGCAATTGGCAAGAGATACTTCTATCTAGCTTTTGTTTGGGGGGGCTCTGTGGCTGACAAGTCAGATCTATCTTCTCCTCTACCAGTCACTTCTGTTAGCTGCTCAGTTTTGTTCCCACTTAAGAAAGAAGGCAGTGAGAGTTTGGTGCTACCTCATTGGATGTTATTCAGACCAGCTCCTCAACTTCTTGCTGGTTTATTTGTTTTTTTTGCCAGAAGTTATACATAAAACAGTTGAATTACATGGTGCTGATGGTGGTGACACTGGAATGCATTGTTATATGCCAATTAATTGAATTGGCATTGTGTTGAACAGCAGGGAAGTGTTTGCTTTTTATTTCTTCAAAGTGGTGGATAAAGATTAGAGACCATTAACTTGAAAGAAAGCAGCAAACCCCTCTGTCACTCAATCAATTTAGCAAAGGCTAATGCTGGTTACTAGGCAGAAGTAAGAATATTGCTGCAGCAGAATCAATTTAGAGCAGGCATTTTAGCCTTACAAAAGATTTTACAACAGATGAGTCTTATGAAACTCATCCACTGCATGCAAATCTAAATACCTACATATACATCTAAGATCCATATCAGCATATATTCAGAATACTTTTTAAGTAAATGTACCAGGAGGTTTAGTGGCAGTAGACTTCTTTTTTTCTGGCTTCAGCTCCTCAGTGTCTACTGCTCTGAGATCCTCGTCCTGCATTTCTGTTTCCATTGCTGCATCTTCACAGTCTCCTTCTTCCTTTTCCTCAGGAGGCATAATAGGTTCCTCTTGCTCCTTGCTAGCTACATCTGCACAAAGACAACAACACGTGTCAAGAGGAAAGTGGAAGGAGAAGTAGTCAAGTTAAAAAAAAAATGTTGCATTTTCTGAGGCCACTGCCTATCAGTTTCAGCGAACTTAGAAGAGATCCGAGGCTCAAACCCCTGTTTTATCTTTCATTCTGCTGTGCTGTGTCAAGTTCAGTATTGTGTGGATTAACTGAAGTAAGATTTGAAGAGAACAGATTGTAAAGATATATATTAAGATAAAATCCATTTTTATAAGTCAAATCGGTATTTTCAAAAGTGTTACTGTTAGTTTGAGTCTGACTGCCAAAGAGTAGCATTTATTGCAGTGAAATGGTGCTGCATCTTTAACCAAAGCAAGGATGGTCAAATGTAACGTTATAAAGCAAACAGGGAAAACCACAGCAAATACGAGTGTTTCAAGGTTTGATTCTGCAATGACAACTCTTTACACCCAGAAATACCACTGTACCATATGTCTGTGCATCATAGTGTTCAGAGCCTTGTTTAATATGTTCAAATGCTTCAGCCTCCTCCACGTTTTGTTGAGGCTGAGTTATATCCTGCTTTGTTTCACTGCTGGATTCCATGGTTCTCAGTCGCTTGTGGATGCGTTCATTGTGATCTCCCATTGAGCGCTCATTGTCTGCCTGGCCAGGTTTCCTCTTGAAACTCTGAAGAAAACAAATTAACACCATGAAATTCAAGAGAGGTGTAACCCACCACTAATGAGAACAGTCTTCTAACAAGGAGAAACTGAGTCCTGCCTATTTGCTGGTTAATATTAAGACATTTAAACAAAAATTTAAGATTTTTTATAACAGAGATGAACCTGTGTATTTTTCCTGCTTTGCTTCTGAGAAGCCATCCGGGCCATGCATGTGGATTCATGGCCTTCTGACTGATTTGCACTTGAAGCTCCAGTTCCACTTTCCTGAAAAAGAAAAAAAAATTTCAAGTGTAACCGAAAATAGCAACTACTGTAAACAAACTCCAGATGTTAAAACTGCAGTGCTTTGCTACGTTCTGTTCTGAATGACCAATGGCTCATAACTGCAAGTATAATTCTTATGGAGAGCAGACAAGCCACTTCTGCAGTTCAACAACTACCCTAAACTTACCTTTATAGTAGTGAAAATGCAGGGTGTATCTACATGGTCTTGAAGGTTTTTTTCAGTGAATTTATAACTGGTATAAACTCAGGTCTTATACACAGTTCTTAAAAACTATGGCGGCAGTTCCCTAATTTCAACTTGAAAACATATTCACAAATTTAGCATTTTTAACTCAGACACTTCCACATAATTTACCTCTTTAGACTGGTCTTTTTCTGAAGCCTCTCCAGCCAGCTCAACAGCACTGTCACTCTGCAGATTTTCTTGCCCAGTCTGCCCTTGTGTTTCATGCTCCATTCTTTCCTCAGCCTCAGGAATCTGTTCATCCATCTCTGAATTATCTTTATCCTCCTCTTCCTGAAATAACATCAATTATAACATTCTAAAAAACACTGAGAACTGTGTGTTATTGAAAGGCACTTAAAGATGAATAAGGTCATCAGGCACAGTAAGGATGGGTTAACAAAGGGAAAGTCCTATTAAATTTGATACCCCTTCTAGGATGAGATCACGGGCCTAGCAGATGAAGGGAAGGCAGTGGATGTAGTTTTTCTGGATTTTTAGTAAGGCTTTTGATAGTGTCTCTCACAGCATCCTTTTGGACAAGCTGTCCAGCTGTGGGATGAGCAGATTCACAGTGTGCTGGGTGGATTGCAGGGCTCAAATGGTTGTAGTGAATGGGGCTTCATCTGACTGGTGACACTCACCAGTGCTGTTCCTCAGGGCTCAGCTCCAGCACTAGTCCTGTTCAATGTGTTCATCAACAACCTGGATGCAGGAGTTGAATGCACTGTTAGCAGGTTTGCTGATGATACAAACTGGGAGGTGCTGTGGGCTCCCTTGAGGGACAAGAGGCCTTTGCAGAGGGATCCAGATAGATTGGGGCACTAGACTATGATTAATGGGATGAAATTTAACAGGTGCAAATGCTGGATTCTGCACTCAGAATGGAATAATGCTGCACAACTGGGAGAAGAGTGGTTGGAGAGCGGCTCTGAAAAGGGATCTGGGGATGCTGCCCACAGCAGGCTCAGTGTGAGTGAGCACTGAGCCCCAGCAGCCCAGAGGGTTAATCTCCATCCTGGGGTGCATCAAACACAGCAACACCAGCTGGTCAAGAGAGGTGGTGAATCCACTGTGTTCAGCAGTGGTGCAGCTTCACCTGAGTGCTGTGTGCAGTTCTGGGCCCCACAAGCTAAGAAGGATGTGAAAGTCCTTAAATATGTCCAGAGGAGGGTAACAAAGGTGGTGCAAGGGCTGGAAGCAATGTTCCATGAAGAGTGGCTAAGGACTTTGGGCTTGTCTGGTTTGGAGAAGGAGGCTGAAGAGTGAGCCTACATTGCTCTCTACAACTTCCTGAGAAGGGGACATGGAGAGAGAGGTGCTGATCTCTTCTCCCTGGTACCCAGTGATAGGATGCATGGGAATGGTCATTAGGACTTTAACATCACTTCTTCACTGAAAGGGTGCTCAAACACTGGAACACACTTCCTAGAGAGGTGGTCAATGCCCCAGAGCTGTCAATGTTTAAGAGGCATTTGGTCAACATGCTTAAGAATATGCTTAAATTTGTGGTCAGCCCTGAAGTGGTCAGGCAGTTGGACTAGATGATCACTGTAGGTCCCTTCCAACTGAAGTAGTCTATTCCATTCTAACACAAGGCCAAGGAGGCAGCAGGAACACAGACAGCAGAAACACATGTTTAAAGAGCATAGCTCTTGTTATCCTGATGAAGGATCTCACTAACATTGTATCTACCAATGTCAAATTTGTTTTGGAGTATCACAGAACACATCCATTTCTTCAATCTTGTATAAGACAATTAAAAAAAAAAAAAAATTCTTTTATTTATTACACTCTACCTGAGGTTGAAGGCCTTGGTCTTCATTAGGGATTCCCTTATCTTCGGCAGATTCATTTTTTTTCTCATTAGGTGGTTGTGACTCTTCCTCTTCTTCTTCTGCATCCTCAGTGTTCCCTGCATCATCTTCTTGATCATGAACATCTTTGTCTCCTTCATCTTCCTTCTCCTCTTTATCTTCAGAAACGCCTTCTTCAGCTGCTTTTGCATCCTGATCATCTCTTTCTGTCTCACCAGTATCCTCTTCCTTCTGTTCTTCTGTCTTCTCTGCCTCATTTAAATCCACAGGTTTCTCATCTATTTCAAAATCATTCTCTTCTTCTGGATTTAAAAAAAAAAAATCAGAAAGGTATATAAAACTTTCAGCAAAGTACAGAGACTGAATATTCAGATATTTGGAATAAAACAGCCCAGTCTATCAAAAACCCATAAAATACTGAGTCCTATACACAGAATCTACGATTTTCTATAGCCAGATAATTCCTTTAAGTCTCAATTGATTTCTAACTAGCAATATAGCAAGATGAATTCCTACTAACTCCCTTTAACCAAATATTCCTGAGGGTCAATTGACTTTTAAGAGTACAAATACTCTTAAAGTATAATAGAATAACATATTCTATTATATAATGTTCTTGAAAGCATAATAAAAAAAATATGAAACCACAAAAGCAACTGGACTATTAAATAAGGAGATTCCAGCAAAAGTCAGGCTGTATCACTTGGATAACATGAGAAAGCCTGCTCCACAGTGTGCATGAAAGGGAGGTAAAGGAAAATGCTGTAATGCTGAGTTCTTGTCTGGCCTGCATTTGGTATATTGGTATTTTGATACACAAATGAATTTGTAGCTTCTTGGTGGTTATACAGAATCCTTCCACCACCTCTCTCCTTTCTATAGACAAAAAGGGTTCATGAACTGATTATTCCCTCCATTTCCATGTGGCTTTCATCTAGGAAATGCAGAGATTTTCAGCTGTACCTTCATCCTCCTCATCATCACTCTTCTCATTACTCTGCAGATTCAAATTATCAGGAAGGTCCAAAGGTTCAACTTCAGGCTCCTTTTCTTGCTGGCCATGATACGGATCTACTTCATTCTCATCATACTCACGCTGTCAGCAAAAGAATGGGGGAAAAAATAACAGGCATGTACTAAGTGGGAGGATAGGCAAAGATAAGAAATAAGATACTACTGTATTCTCTAGGACAGAGAAATACTGGATACAATATTACATTCTGATCAGTTAAAAGTGGATTTCCAGTGGTACACATACTCATGCATTAAGAGCAGAAAGAAAAATTTCAGCAAATGCATTTGCATAAATTGTTGGTACTTAAAACCAGCATGTTTTGTGTTCAAAAGCCAGTTCTCCTAGCTGAAACATTCTAAACAGAATATGGACTCTTGGAGATGCTAAATGCACACGGAAAAGGTGTTTCTGTTGCTAAACACACCAGAATTAGAGTTTTGAAGCTTTGACCATCAAAACATCAATTCACTGTAAAGCCTGTTTTGGCAGCCATTACAAGTTCAGGGTGCTGCAAAAAAAAAAAATTCTTTCTGGAATAAAAATCAGAAAATAAATGTATATTATAATGGATACAGTATGGTTTACTTTTAGCTCTGAAATGAACTAACTTTTTTTCAGTGCACTTCACTATTAAAAAAAACCCATTTCAAATTCTGAGAAACACATGATATGAGCAACAGAACGTGGTTTAACAGCAAGATACTTCATGTAGTCCAAGTAATTTTTACCTCATCAATTTGTTCATGGATTTTCTCTTTATTTCCACTGTCCTCTTCCTGTTGCTCTTTTTCCTCATTCTTGGGAGGTTGTTTTTTATTATCCTTGTTTCCTATCCCCAAATTGTCATCTTTTGCAACAAGCTCTGAATCCTCCTATTAATAAATCCAAAAGACACTCAGTTATGTTACCTGCTTTTCAAAGACTCAGTGACAAGACCATCTCCTACAGAAAAAAAAGACAACATTAAACAAAAGCCCTGAAACACTAAACAAAATTTAACTCCACTTCCTAAGGCCAAGAGCTCTGAGAGGCAATTCCCATTCTAGGTCACATTAAGTTAGCAGAGTTCAATTCCTTTGATACATTTTTCCCCCCACCCCTTTCCTTATTACCTCATCCATTCCTGGTCCAGTTTCTTCTGTTTTACTACTAGCATCTTCTTCATCATCATCATCTTCTTCATCCCCCCAGAGCCTTTCATCTAGTTTATCATCAGCTTCAGCATTATCAAGATTGCCCATCTGCTTATCCAGTTCCTCCTCTTCATCTGAATTTTCCTCATCTTCTGTGTACAGTTCAGAATGTGTTTCAGTACAGAGGAGGGAAAGCTAATGTTTTTGTTAACTTTATAAACAAATAAGCAATCATACTTTGAACCTTAATTTCATCACCCCATTCACTTAATTGATATATGCTGAAAAAGACACACATGCCCATGTTACAGAAAAGTATCAACCTTTACTGGACTGATCTATAACTTTTCTTGTAAGTTTGCCATAGTGGAAGAACCAAACCTTTTTTCTCCCGTTCTCCATCATGCATCTTTCCTTCAAAGTCTTCAGACATTTCAATTGCGTTGTCTTCTCCTTCAATGTCTGGTTTAGAATCTTGATCCTCTTTCTCCTTCTCTTCACCCTTTCGAAAACTGTCTTCTATCTAAATCATTGATAAAGCCAAAAATTACAATGGATCTTGCCTATATAGTAAAAGCTTAAGTATCACACAATATTTGTAAACTGATATGCAAAGATGAAAGCCAAAATAAATAGGTGACTGAAGGTAACTTCATGTTTCTTCTACCCAAGACATCCACATCATGGATTTCAAGAGCTTTTCTAGTTTTGCTTCAATTAAACAAGAACAACCCCAAACACTTGCCTGATCTTCACTTTCTATTTTGTCGCTCACATCCTTCTTGCCTTCCCCTTCTCCAATACCACCATCCTCATAATCATGGAACTCTGTTGCTCCCTCTCCTGCTTCATCTTCAAGTAATTCTTTTGGCAGACAAAACCCCTGCAAAGGCAAACAGAAACTCAAAGCCTTCTTCAGTAGTAAGTTTAGTTACTTACTACTTAGCTTAGTTTCTACTCAAGACTCTTACACATTAAATATATGCTTGCCATATACCCACTGTTATCTCTAATAACTTACCTTTAGGGCAAGCTCTGTAAAAATGCTGGTTAGAACAGAAAGCAATTTTCCAGTACTCCTGTGAGATGCCAGTGAAACGGTGAGGTAGAACAGGATGAGGTCTGAGTACTTGCAGAGCATGGGCTGTAGACGCACCAGCAAATAGCAGGACTGGTTGAAGAACTGCAGTTAAAAAACAAGAAGAGCTGTCAGTCATTATTTGTACTTAGTGACATGCACCTCAGAGAGGGTCATGATAGTGACTATAAAGAAATGCTCAAAGCAGAAATATCAGTAAGTGAGTTTAAGTACAATTTCTACAGTTTCTGGAGCTTTTCTAGATTTTTCACAAAACCAAAAACTTTGTCTTCTTACTACAGAAATGTTTGACTTTTGCACTACAGAAGACTACCTTTATTTGTCCACAGTTTCTCACATGCTTCTAGTTTTAAGGCACTGGGCAAGAAGCGACGCACATTGAACCACCAAAGTAGTTCACAATTCCAAATCTCTTGAGACTCCTAAGCCAATAAACTCTTGAAAAGAACAATTTTACCTTATGTTTATATGAAGTACAGTCTTCCCTGTAATATTTCAGGATCTCCAGGAGCTCTGAAACACCTAAAATTGCCTTCTGCACATGTAGGGACTCCAAATCAGCAGACAGATCTTCATCCAAAAGTTTAGTTATATGTCCAGCTTTAACCACATCAAGTAAGGCTGCATCCTCTTTGTTTGAAATACATGAAAAAAATGGAGATCAAGTCAGACAATCTAAAAATGTCATAGTAAGAAATCTGGATATATCTACCCTCTCTGTTTAAATACACAACTTCTCTTAAAATAGCAATTTCTTTGTGTATGGTACCTCTGACACACACACACAATTTAAGAAATTTTAAGGTTTGCATTGTTTAAACTCTTCTGCTCCCCACTCAAGTATATTGACAAACTTACCATTTTCCTCTGAAGATTTTTCTTCCTCTTTTCCACCTTCCTGTTTTCTCTCTACCAAACACTGAACAGCATACAGAACAGCACGGATAACAGTCTCCACTTTTGTTGAGAATTGCTCCACAAATTCTTCATCCGACTGTTGATTTCCTTTTGAACCGTAACATAGGCAGTTTTACACGGAAACACATCAGATTACAAGTTCCTATGTTTCCTTTATGCAAGGACAATGACAGCACTATGCAATTTTTACTACCCAGTTCTACCAAAATATCCTTGCTAATCCTGATCTTCAACATGGTGCAAGATCTGTCACTAACAGAGATGGTAAAAAAATAATACTGCACAAATAAAGTCTGGACTAAATTTTGAAAGTTTGAATTTCATGAAGTTTTTGGATAACAGAAGGAACACGGGGCCACCTTCAGCAACAACCACACTAATAAATTGTGTCTTTACCAACATTACAAATCAGGTAGAGAAATATTATCCTTACCACTGCAATTTGACACAGAAGCAAGAAGCTGTGTTCTCCAGGCTGTGAAGTCTGAAGACGTGTTATTAACTTCTTCTTGTATATACTTCAGGCTCTTGATGAGGGCCATCTGATTTGCAGCTTCCCTGTCTTGCCCATTTGGAAGAAACAGGGACTCTATGCTTTGTAACTGGGCTGAGACTTCCAGCAAACAACTCACAGCTGATGCGCAAACCTCAAAGTCTCTCCTGCAACAGAAATACCATAATACTGAAAGAAGAACAAACAGCCCAATTTAAGATTAAACCTTTTCTGGGGCATGGATAAGGGAGAGGCAGCCTATCTCCATGAATTTATTAAATAAAAGGTCTGACAACAAGCTTATATTCACACTGTTTGAAGCAGAGAGAAAATTAGAAGATTGTTATTAAATAGGCTACAAATTTCTTTTAAAATGAAAATTTCTTCATTAAATTTTTATTTGAAATTCACCTCATTAGCTAAGGAGCTATGGGGATAAAATCCTGAGAGACCAAAGACAAAGTGGGAAGCTGAGATGGAAATCTTTTTGACTTGTCAGGGGAGTGGGAGAAGACATACATTTCTTTAAAGAGTCAGGCACTGCATTTTGCAAAAAAAAAAGAAAGGAAAAATGTTTGAAGAGCATCTGAACCCACTTTTCAATATATGCATAGGCAAAAATTTTCAAAATGACTTCACACATATTATGTGAACATAAAACAGAAGAGATGTTCATGTGTAGAACTCACCAGGAATAAAAGGAGGTCTCACGTGACTGTTGTCTTACTCTGTCCACTTCTGCTTTCATGGCCTTTACATTTGCCATCGTTGCAGTCAGTTGTGTAGCTACCTGCAGCCACAGCTGATCCTTATTTCGCATTCTGCATCCAGGAGGCAATTGCTCAGTTGTTACTGGAGACAAGTGTTTTAGATCTGAGGGAATCAGGTCAGGTATTCCTGCAAGAACATTTCCCATTTCAGGTACTGAATTCTGAAAAATATTGGGTTTGACATCGGTCCTTTCACTCTCATTGGACCTGGCTGACTCTTCTTTTGGGCAGCACTGGATAAACCAAGACAGATCCTCAAGAACCATCACGCACTGCATGGAAAGTTGCTGCAGTCTGTCTGTCCATTGTTGAATACTGTCTTGAGGAGGAAATGCTGAATTGTATTCTCTGTCAGCAGTCAACCTAGAATCTATCTCTTGTATACAACTCAGGAAGTTCCTAGTTAAAAAGAAAGAAGGAGAAGTTATGATCACTGAGTTTTATGTTGTACTTCCTTTTTAAAAGCTCTACCTTTAACTAAATTAATTTAAAAAAAATCTAGATAATAACCTCTCCTGGAAAAACTAAAAAAATAGTTTTCTCTTTTTTTTTTATAAGTTGTTTAATTAGTGGTTTTTTTCCCTCCCTGAATTATGAAATACTCCAAAACCCAGGAAATCTGATTTGCCATGAAAGTCATAGTAATGCAGATAAGTGTCCTGAAAATTTTACTATTCCTGTGACTGTAAAGCTGAGGAGTTTGTTTAGTTGGGTTTTTTTATTTGTTTTTTTCAAGTTTCCTGGGATTAGAATAAATTTTGCACCTGTAATCTCCAGTCCAGAATTCCTTCTCTGTACAAAGGTACTAGCTCCTAACCTGACTTCAGAAAGTTTTGTGGATTACAGTGTGCTGAGCACAAATATGCTCAACAAAGGTGGTGTCTGCAATCACTCTGATGACTCAAGCAATGGAGTGAAAAATCATATCAAGTAAGAAAGAGTCTTACTTTTCCTGTTACAGTTTTGACACAACATTTAGTATGTCCCACCTTTCTAGAATTTTTCTTTGTAAGCTGTTGATGCTTTATTTATTTTGGCTCAAAATACCACCCAGATCATTTATTTGGCCCAGGTCAAGCCAACAACTTGAATGTGAACAAAATTAACTTAGGCCAATACCAAATGAGAGAGATAAAACAATCTGTAAGTTTAATGGTTTAACTGTGAAATTAACTACAGGAATTATTTCACATATATGCCTAACTTGTTTTACAAAATTATTTTGATTCCAAAATACTGGCTGCAGTGATAGGATAAACTTAAATCTTTTCTATCTAGGTTTAAATGAGGGGAGGATAAACATAGGGAAGCAGAGGAAAAATTTGTTATTCTCTTCTACCTTATTTTCCATCTTTCTTGAACTGATGTGCTTACTGTGAAAACTTCTTGCCAACATTTAAATGCTGGAAGATGGAAAATACCTCAGTAAGATCCACTGTTCCGTCAATGCAGTAAGAGATCGCCTCTGTCTCACAAGCATCTGCATGAGGTGTGCAGTGAACCCTTTGCATCGTTCAATGCTACCTAGTCCAATATCCTAAACAAAACAGAGACAGAAAAAGTGGGAGGGAACAGTCAGATAAACAACCAGACAACAGCATTCTCTGTGCCTCCATTTCACTGAGCAGACTGAAAGATTATGGTTTAATTGAACAAGTCTTAATATACAGACTAGAGTTACAATTATTAGTTTCCCCATCTTCATCTTTTCTGCATCTTCTATATATCCTGCATACAAATTGACTTTCAAGTAACTTCTGCAATAGTCACATTACACATCACTCCACTGCAGCAATTCGTATCAGGAATTTAGTTCCAGTATTAAATCTACCTTTTATAAGTAATGATTAAAATCTGAAGAGATACCAGTCTAAATACTTTACATTCATGACCACTCTAAAACCATTCAATTCATTTTACCAGATACACTGACAATTACTTTCACTCCTTTCATTAGAAGGGGGTCACATCGTAAGGCTCAGAATAAATGCTCACAACACAAAGCATAACTGATCAGTCATGTTCCACTATTTGTATCCAATATCAGGTGTGACTTTGTAAGATCATGTTGTAAAACAAGGGGTAATGCATAGCGAGAGGAAGAGCATCTGGAAGAGACACTTTGTTTCTGAAATGCTGCAAAAGTGGTTCTGGTTTGGCAGAACCCATTTGTCTGTTCTACTGATTTTAGACCAATCTTTAAATGAAGAAATATATTGGCAATTCTTGTGCTGGACACAGACTTCAGTTACGCCCAATTATAAATATCAACTGATTTCTTCACGAACACCAAATAACATTGGGTTTATTTTCCTTACAAGTTTGGATTCAGCATTTCATGAGTTCCTTCATGCACAACAAGTAGCAATTTGGGATCTGATGGGATGAAAGACACTGTACACTGAACACA
>NW_008239767.1:5331530-5404206 GCF_000691975.1 Corvus brachyrhynchos
GCTGCATTTAAGGAGTGGTACAAAAGTGTCATATTTAATATCATATTACACAACATAGCATAATCTCCCATCACCTTTTTACTGCTAGGAAATTTCAGTCCAAGCTGGTAAAATGAAGTTAACAGAATTAAGATTCTGTTTTTACTTTGCTGTTTTTACCTTGGCAGGTGCTAAGAATGCTGTCTGGAGCCGAGAGTGACGTGCAAGTGACCGATAGAAGTACTTCTGGCATCCATCCCAGGCAGAAGAAATCTCTGTCAGCAACCTGGCAGAACACAAAGAGGTCTGGTATTAAAAAGTACCTCAGCATGCTGGAGCCACCAGGTCAGCTCTTCACCTCAACAGTTTTGCTTGAAATTTGTTGTTTTGCAAATGCATTCATCTTGCAATTCTTCATTTTATCTAAAAATATTCTAATCTTAAGAAAACATTAAATTTTTAAAATAAACTCTAAGGAAACCAAATGGCAATAGCAGCAAGATCACCATCTTTGAATACCATTTAATGCTTAATTAGTGATACTGTTTTTCTTCCCCTCATGCAAATAAATCCAGCTTCACACAGAAGCTTTTCTTTTGGCCCTGATGCAAGGTACCATAAACTAAACCCTTACAGCCCAGAAGGACAACAGCCAGCATGTCTCAGTAACAAAAAAAAAGCACTTGTTGACAGAGAAACAAAAAAAAATAAATCTGAGAAACCATCTTTCCTCTAAGAAAGTTTTTCTGTTAATGCCCACTTCCAAGAATTTGCATTTTCTCCTGAAATATGACATTATTTAATGAAGACAAAACAATGAAGTAATCCCTGACAATCACAGCTCACCTTCAATAAAATCACTAGCAGTTTACACTCTAATATAATGCTAGCAAAGCACCCCAGGCAAGGCTGGACAGTGGAGGGCCAACTGAAATCTAATTCATGGAAAGAATGAAACTGAGGGTACAGTTGTTAAAGTGCAAATTAAAAAAAAAAAAAACAAACAAAAAAACCAAAAAAAACCCAAAATGAAAAAAACCCAAATCCTTGCTCAGTTGCACATACCAAACTGAGAAGTAATAGAAGGAAAGGAATATGCAAAATCCTAAATGAATTACCATCCAGAAATCCAGTCTAAATCAACAAGCAATAAATTCCATGTACTACAGCTGCAATTCACACAATCTGAGGGTAAAAAGTCCTGTGTACATACGTGGCATCCAGTTCATGTGTACAATTCACTGCAGCCAATGCACTACACAAGTCCAGTGGACGAAGGTAGAGAACTTCCTGGTAGTCTTTGGAACGGGACCAAGACAGACCTTTCCGGTACGACAAACCTGGAACAGTATTTGAGCACACATCCTTCCATGCCCTCGTTCTTCACATGAAAAATGTCACTCATACAGTTGGTAGTAAGATATCAAATGTTCTTATTTTGACAAGTCTTTGAACATGCTGCAAGTTTTGTAATGTAAGAACACATTGTAGCTGAGCTATCTTGAGCTGAACACAGCCGAACAACACAGCTGAAATAAGACTAACAGACCTGTGTGCATTTAGGACTTTTCACTGCCCCATGTCCTTTAAGAAGGTTGAGTTAGGGATCATTTTTAAGACATGAAAAGGCTGATGAATGAGGAAAGTAAAGGTGTTACCTGTCATCGTATTATGGTGGGTTTAGATGTACTGGCAAAGATAGTAAAATGCTCAAGAACTCTGTACTTTTAAATCAAGTCCATTTTTAGTCAAAGCTCACCTGTTTTAGCAAGGCTTTTAAAGAGATCTGACAAAGCCCGTTGCTTTTGCATCTGAATATGTTTTGCCTCGGATTTCTGCTTTTCCTTAGTTGCTGTCTGGTCAAATGTTAAATTTTGCAGTTCAGCTACAGAAACAATAATACCACCTGTATAGAAGACAGCAGACAAAGGTAAGAGATTGAAAATTTCATGTACACAAAGCAGCTGTGCAAAGACACTCTAGGAAGACGACTATATATCTGCACTTTTTCCTGGTTTGTTCCATTTATGTTATAGATGTCAACTGTGGTATGGAAATCACAGGAAAACCTAACCTGTGAACTGGTCGAGATTTTCCACCAGGCTTAGGAATGAATTATTTTCTGTAACTGCTGTACACATTTTCTTCATTTTTTTAGTAAGCTTAGACAGACGATACTGAAGAGATTCTGTATGAAATGTAATGCCATCCTGACATTCTGGGAGTGCCCTCTGAAAAAAAAATGAAAGAAAATTATACACAAATATTCAAAGCTCTCATTTGATCACTAGGAGTAAATCACTTTAAAAAAAGGGCTAAATTCATCTGAAACCCCAAAACATGCTCATGTGATTCTTTCATCAGTTCAGCACCAATACTCGAGAAGAATTATAATACATGTATGTCAGGCAGACATTAGTTTTGAAAACAGTCAAGCAAATGAAAGATGCTACGATCTTACTGTCTTAGGCATTTGTCATTACCTCCATGAAAAAAGTAATCACTGCTTCAGGTCAGCTTCCTCTGCCTTCCAAGTTTAAAGGCATTCACCTAAATCACTAATGCCCTCAGGATGCCAGGTAAGAACACCCTCACTTACTTTCCACGAGACACGAATTTTGTTCTTAAAGAACAACAAAACCAGTGTGCAAGTAGAAATTATTAAATAACAGAATTAATTCCTCAGCACATCCAAAGCTAATCCTTTTGTTCAATTTATGTTTGCATGCATCTTCTTTAAGGAATGAAGACAACATGAAGTGAAACCAACAACCTTGTTAACTATCAATAATAGGCTTACAAATCACTGATCAACAAACCAAACCCTCAATCAATCAAACACGTTAGATTTGCATTAGATTTCTGCCTCCTTGCTCTACCCTCCTCTACAGGACACGAGCAAGACCAGCCCTGCTCCTGGTCTGAAGAAACTGAACAAAGCTGAGTGTAACTCAGCATTTCCCACTCACCACCAAATTCTGATGAGTTATGACTGTCTCCTTGCATCTTGTTAATAAAAACTAACGATATGAGTAGGAATTCTTTCAGGAAGAAATTTACCTGGCTTCCTCTCTGAGCTGGGCAAATTAATTAGAGACATACTAAACTGACGCTCTGGGGAGCAGGATTTACCATGCATCAGCTTGTCCAAGGCAAATGTTCACAGTCCAGTAACTGTCAGCCAACAGCAAACATATGACAGTGTAGTGCATTCCCCTATCAGTAGCCAAGCCGAAAGTGACTTAATATTTAATCAGAGCTTATATACACAAAAATCCCACAGCTACACGATTGTTTATTTGGGCCCTTGTTTAGAAAAAAATAACAACTTCAACTCCCAGGCTATTTTACTGCACTAATAGTAGAGAAGTAACAAATTGCTGCAGACAATATGTAAGCAAATTGGAGATGAAATGTGTGACTGCCTCATCTCTCTATCAGAGCACAGATATAGCACCAGATCAGTACAGACCATGCTTGTCATTCCATGCTGCATTCCCACCCATCTGCAGTGTTGCGTAACACTGAACACAAGTAAGACCAAAGAAGTTTATGATATATTCAACAGATTTGACACTTACATAAGACCTTCCTGAATAAATCAGTGAAAAGCAACATATAGATGAGAACACAGAAAATATTCTTCCCACACTTAGAATAACTCATTCAGTCACCTTGGTAACATCTGTTCTAGCAGACAGAACCTTTCTTAATGTGTTGTTTAGCCTCTGAATTTTGGTTTCTTTGTCGTCAGATTCTTCTTGCTTTTGCATGCAGTCCAGCTGCTCTTCCTTACCAATTTCCACCAAGGCAGGCCGACATGGCTCATCCAGAACAACTTCAAACTTCTTCATGAATTTAAAGAGGGTTCTAATTACCAAATGAAAGCAAAAATGTTACTGGGTTTTGTAATCCTGGAAATCTCCCAGCTGCTGGAAATAAATGTTTCCACTGTGTTATGAGCAGAAGAAACATTTCTGCATTCAAATGCAACATCATAGAGAAATCATCTAGAAGGAAGGTTCAAAATAGGGAGCTTAATTTTAAGTTCTGGCTTACCTCCGTATTTTTTCAACTGATTGCTTTATAGCCCAGAAGCTGACATCATTCCACCTGGAAATCTTCACAAATTCCTATTGGGAAAATGAATAATTAGTGGGATTACTTATGTAAATGAAATGAAGTATTTCCCTATCAAAGATGATCTTTAAACCTAATAAGCTATGATGATCTGGTAGTCTTAAAATGCAAGACATTTTAGTAAGTGAGAAAATTATTGCACAGGCATCTTATTAATAAAGTGTTTGCACTGCATAAAAACTGCTGCATAGCCAAATGTTATGAAATCCAAAAGGGCTTCACCACTGGTAGAAACCTGCAGGGATAAATGGGAGTGATCAAACCTTAAAGCCTTCAATCAATTCATCCCCCACCTCAAAAATAAATTCTTGCCAAAGAAAATGTGAAGTTTAGTAGGGATTACAGTGGCCAACAGAGCTATTATAGACAAATTCAAATTGTATCTGCTCCACTGTCCCTTTGATTAGACCGATACATTGTCCGAGCCAGGTTTCCTTTTACCTTAAGTTCCTTTTCTATGGGTTGACGAAGTTCAGTGATTTTGGCCTTGACACACTCTGAAAACTGCTTATAGTAATTGTATAGATTCCACAGGATGCTGCACAGAACATCTAGAAGTGAGAAGGGACAGATAACAATAACAACAATAATACTAATAATCATTATCATCCTTCTTTTACCAGAGGATATTCTTCAGTACCATTACAATAAATGCACCCCTGTTCTTTTTGGAAGTTTAGCAACACCACAAGGTGGGGTAAATTGACCAACAGGAAAACAGCACCATTGGTTTGTGTTCTACTTAGGAGCTTAGTGACCTGTTTGGAAAGTCTGGAACACTTGATGGCCAGACTGCTGGACAGATAACACAGATAATGCTAACAACTTACCCTTTTCAGCTACTTGAGGCAACAGCAATACATGGCAGTGAAAAACCAATAGTGCTTGGAGCCGTGCATGAAACTCTCCCAGAGTAGAGCCTTCAATGAAAGCCTGTAAGGTGCTGACCAGCGTTTTCAGATCCATTTGCTCAGTTCCTGAACATTGGACCAGAAATTTAGAAAGAAAGTGAGAGAAAACAAAAAAAACCCCAGAAGATCTACATGAAAATTGTTGTCTGCTCTTTCTAAACTTTCACCTAAATATTGTATCTCGATTAGGAAAAGTTCAAAACAAAATAGGACAGGGGCAGAGAGGGGAAGAATTCTGATTTAATAAGTAAAACCAACAAATGCCACACAGGGCAAAGGACAGGGAACAAGAAGCAGCATTAAGATATTGACTGAGAAGGTCAGTTATATGTCCAATTGCAGAGTCAGTGCACTGAGTATTTACAGAATACTTGCTGTAAGTCACTGCCAGTTTCTTAACTCCTCAAAGTCATGAGGACAGAAACAGATCAGAAGAATCTGGTAGAGAATACAGTGTCTTTGGAGTATTACCTATGGAAGAAGACATGTGGTCCCCTTGGAGATGTAATATAAGCTAAGAATCTGAAGCTCATCAAGTGCATTAAGTAGTCATGAGATTGGAAACTCAACCTCAAGCCAGAGGATACTGCTTTCATCTTTACAATTCCATTAAATATGGGGGAGGCAAGGTACTGCCCCTCATTCCCCTATTTTATGTAACATGAACACGTGCGGACAGATTTGCTAAGAACAGTACATACCAAAACCTACCTATTCTAAGAATACTTTAGGCTTTATACAGAATGTTAAAAGCAGTTCAGCTGGGATGAATTATGCTTTCTGTAGCTAAAAAAACCGAGGTGCCTTTTCCAGTTGCAGGTGGAGGCCTCCTACCCTCCAGATCTGTTTGAAATGTTTGTATGTGCATGACGACATACAGCTATCACAATTCTACTTTCTTTTAGATACTTTTTAAAGACATCTTTTCTTTACATTGCAACACTGGCCCTATGAGCCACCAAGTTGTTTCAGAAATACAAAGTTCACTCCATTGTCTATGAATGAATGAATGAATGGCTTTTTCAGTCAGGATGAGCCCTACTACAAATTAGTCACTGCCAGTTTCTTAACTCCTCAAAGTCATGTAAGTCACTGCCAGTTTCTTAACTCCTCAAAGTCATGAGGACAGAAACAGATCAGAAGAATCTGGTAGAGAATACAGTGTCTTTGGAGTATTACCTATGGAAGAAGACATGTGGTCCCCTTGGAGATGTAATATAAGCTAAGAATCTGAAGCTCATCAAGTGCATTAAGCAGTCATGAGATTGGAAACTCAACCTCAAGCCAGAGGATACTGCTTTCATCTTTACAATTCCATTAAATATGGGGGAGGCAAGGTACTGCCCCTCATTCCCCTATTTTATGTAACATGAACACGTGCGGACAGATTTGCTAAGAACAGTACATACCAAAACCTACCTATTCTAAGAATACTTTAGGCTTTATACAGAATGTTAAAAGCAGTTCAGCTGGGATGAATTATGCTTTCTGTAGCTAAAAAAACCAAGGTGCCTTTTCCAGTTGCAGGTGGAGGCCTCCTACCCTCCAGATCTGTTTGAAATGTTTGTATGTGCATGACGACATACAGCTATCACAATTCTACTTTCTTTTAGATACTTTTTAAAGACATCTTTTCTTTACATTGCAACACTGGCCCTATGAGCCACCAAGTTGTTTCAGAAATACAAAGTTCACTCCATATGGAAGACCCTACACAGTCATGGAATTTACTGTAGGGCAAAGAACTACACCTGAAAAATGCATTGTCAAATTCTGGCATTTAGGACCTTAAACGTATATCCTTAGTAATCACTAGAACTGCATCACACATTCATTTTAAGGCCAGCACTTACCTTCTGTGTTTGCCTCTGTCTGTTCTTGAACATACTTCTCAATCATCTGATAGATTGAGAACCAGTGCTTTGTGGATTTCTCCACATGCTGCTTCATAATATTGTCCAAACTTACTGACCAGCAACTAGAAACAATAAGAGAGGAGATAAATCAAAAATATCAGGGGTAGTTTGTGTTCAAAACAACAAAAATTTGTTTTCTGTTTCTATTTAACTACTGGAAAATGTAACAGGATGAAAGAATCTGCACATAGGCTTATATACATACATTACATACACACATATCAGCCTATATACAATCAACTCCTGAGGATCATTGTTTTGGCAACATTATTAAATATGTGAGAAGAAATTATGGAATGGTAAAGCAAAATCCATCAGAGGCAGATTCAAAAGTTTCTTTTCTCAGAAACTGAGGTGGACTTGTAGAATTCCTGATTGGGACATACTGTGGCTATAAAAATTTTACATGGTCTTAAACAGGAGACTGGACAATAATTTTTAAGTACAATTTAATGATGGTTATTAAACAGGAAAAGACCCTGCAGGGTCAGGAAACCCTAGGATGAAAACAGGAGAGCATATGTAAAACATTGCTTCTACTTCTCCTAAGGCAAATACATAGGGCCTGGATATGCTCATTCTGAGCCACTACAAATCCTCGCTGGAGGTTTCTTTTCCCCCCACATTTTCACTATGACAGACGCACAGAAGCATGTTCCAGGATTAAGGCAATTCTGTGTTGGAATGTGCTTCCATATGGAGATGAAAAGCTTACAGTATCTAAGGAAAAGCAGCATGGAAGGACAGTTCTTACTTCAACTCCAATCTACGCCACTGAATAATCAGTTGTGTGACCAGATCAAGATGCTTCCGCAAGGACAAGGCTCGACTAGCATTTTCCTCCCAGTCCTGGAAAAGAAAAGTTCCCCTTTACACAAAGCCAGAAATTAGTCACTGCCTGGCAAGACTCATGCATTACTCTGGATTACTGGGTTCTTGCTCTTGAAACTTTCAGCATGGAGTAAGTTCACTTCCCCAAATCCTGTCAAGCAGACAGCTTTCACATACTGTGTTTGTAACATGGTACCAAATACAGGTAAGGAAGCATGAAAGAGAAAACAAAGCTTTTCCTTAGCCTTTTTTCTTACCTGTGCCTTTGCAAGAAGAATCTCCAAGCCATTCAGAAACTTTGAGAGAGGACTAGAAAGTGGAAAACTCCGGATTCTGTCCATCACAACTAACAGCTGCAGATTAAAAACAAAAGCATTCAGCCCATAGTAAATGCACTTTCAACAGAAGAAGCCGTGAAATTGAGTTAATTTCTGTTAGCATAACCATTCCCCACAAGAGATAAGAATTCTCTTTTTTTTTTTTTTTTTTACATTTTTAAACTGCTTTCTCAATTTAGTATAAGCTCACTAGTTCAGTAAGGCCAATGCACTCGGGGAAGGTAGCACGAATGACCTAATGCAGAGTTCCTATAGAATCTGAGTTTCTACATTACTCTAAGAAATGTAACCTGAGGACCACATAGATCCCATAAGAGAGACTAAAAATAATTATTCTAAAGCATTATGAAAGAAAGAACTTCGGAAAAAAACAGGAGTAGAAACAGCAAGACCCTAGGGATCTTTGAGCTATGGCAGACTGAAGATTGCTTAAAGTTCTAAGTTCAGAGTTGGCAGAACCCCACCTAACATTTCATAACTAAAATAGAACAGCTAATAATACCTATACCTTTTATGAATAAACAGGTATGACTTCAGAACATCTGCATAAGTAATACAGACAACATCTACGCAAGCATATGAATGTGTATGCACATGTCTATGCATATCTATAGACGTATTTACACCTAAATGCAATCCTAAAATGCTCCAGCTTCCCCCAAACATTTGCTGAGGTGTTTTTACCTGCACAAGTACAGGATGCTCTGGCCATTCCTGCAGTAGCCTATTTATTTCTTTAGCAAAATTGTCAAGTACAGGTTGGCACTGTCGGACTTGCTGAATATTGGGATGCTGGTAGAAGTCATATGGGCCATCTTGCTGCAGCACAAGATCTGAAGCTACTTCCTCAAAAAAGGTATTGTGAAGAAGAGTGCTAAGCAGAAGTTGGCTTCCCAAAAGACTGTCATTCATTTCAGCACCTAGGAAGCAAGTAAGGATGACATCACACATGCTATTAATTCTTATTTCAGTTGAATAGATAAAGTTGGGGTTTTTTTCCCCCTGTATCCCAAGCCTTAGCATGTTATCTTTTACAAGGATATAGTACTATGTCACTGGAACAATGAGATGGAGTATAGAACACGAGACATACTTAGAGTTTATATTCTCTATTTTATCAAATTTTTCTACAGAAGTACAACCAGCATTCTAAACGTGGGCTGTGATCCTATCAGAAAAACACAGTTCCTCTGTATGTAAATTCACGTCAAGAGATATTACTATAAAACTAGTAGGAAGGCTCTGTGGAAAAGTAATCCAACATACAAAAAAACTCCCACATAGATTACACCTCAGGTGCAAACACAAAAGTAAGGCACTGTAGAAACATCAGCCCTTATCTGCTTCATTTTAGTTGCACACATGCACTTATTACATCAGAACTGAAATACACAGCTCTGCTTTGAAAAGTGATGATTCTGAGTTCTCACAGATTGTTAACACAATTGACACATCAAGTTTTCCAAAATTCAGGGTGGAAAAAAAAACCCCGATGCCATTTTTCTTTTCAACTATATACATAAGCTAAATTGAAACCAATTGTTTAATGAACTTCATTGCAAAATTTACTTCTGGGAAATTTCTTCAAGTGCTTTATCTTCCACAGGACTATGTAGATCCATGTGATCAAAATGTCACTCAGTATTCAATACATTTTTAAATTGTGTTGGTCTTCTGTATTACCACATGGAATTAAAAAAATGCATAAAAGAATAAAAATCAAAGCATTCCATAAGACAATTCTGAACTTGGGGCAAATTCTTTGGAAAAAGAAAATTCAGGTTTGTGCATTTTCACCATAATATGTGTGTTTCATGGCCTGTAATGCAATTATTTTTAGACAAATCGTTACAAATCTAAACCTGCATATCTGAAATACTGCTAGCAGTCTTACCAATTAAAGGATAGAATTGTGACACCAGGCATGCACCAGTCTGATAGCAGGAAATAAATGTACTAAAATAATGCTTGGCCTGATGAGAAGGCAGACTCTGTTGATACCACAGGGATCGAGCAAAGTTTAAGCACAACTGTTGATGAACCTTCATTACTGTTTGCATAGAGCTCTTGGACAAAAGGGCTCTGTTAATTTCCAGCTGGTCTTCCACTGGATCTTCGGTTTCCATTTTTTCTTCTAGGCTTGGCTGAGCTGTGATATCTTCAAAGTCCTGCAAATTACATGAAAATCAAAAGTAAATTTTAATTTCTTCCTTTAATGCCTCCTCTCCCTATCTCCTTTTTTGGTTTTTTTTGGCATTGCAAGGACATGCTAATGATTTGCAGCTGGTACCATACAGACAGACTGCGAGTCTGAAACAGAACACAGGTGTACAGAACATTTCAGGGCATAACTACAGCAGGCAAGCGTGCAGTACAGTGATCCCTGAGCTGCTGCCAACTAAACCCCTTTTCAGAAAACACAGCAGCTGTGTCTGCTGGTAAACCACCTCAACACTGTGTGGTTGCTTGAGGACCTGAACTGTTCTCTCCCAGCTGCTTTATTTAATCAAGGAGATCAGCCTTCTCCATAGGTAGTAGGACCTCAGATGACTTTACTTGCTAAATTAATAAAATTCCTGATTTTTACAAGTAACTACATTATCATTCAGTTATATAACTTGGGATTATTCACCCAACCACAGTACTGGAAATTAATCCCAAAAACTTTTTGCAGTCAGAAGATAAAATAAACCACAGGCGCGTAACTTAATACCTATCAAAATCTACCCCCATCCGGCTTTTGGTTGAAGGAAAAACTGCTTCATTCCTCATGTCATTAATAGCATGTATTTTCAGGAGCAACTTCAGATGTAATTTTTGTATTTCTTAACAGTTACAGCTATTACCTTTTCATGAAAAGGAAATCTCTTCCTAAATTCTTCTTCTTCCTCTTCTTCCTCACTCTGTCCTTTCCCATGACTTTTACTCCTGTATCTGTACAGGCTGCGTTCTATTGCCTCCTGCTCTTGGGCACGGCGTTCCTGTTCATCCCATTCATTTACAATTGCCTAAGGAAACACAAAGCAGGATGCTTCTACACAAGTTAACATTTAAAATCATCTCCTATTCCTTCAACGGGGCAGCATCTATTTTGCTTGGCTCTTCCCTCCTCTGTGGCCTACAACAGTAGAAATCAAAGCCATCCAACATTTGTGAACTGCCCTCTTAACAAGCTAATGAGGTAAATGCAAAGACAACAATATGCAACAGAGTATTCAACCAAATTCTAGTCTCCTTTCTTAAACATTTTATAAAGAGACACTCTACAAAGTTTGCTTTGGGGTGTTTTTTTCTTTGTGTCCCCATTTTTGGGTTTTGTTATTTGAAGTTTTTCTTATATAAATAAAATCTTTGGTAATTGTTACAGGCTCTAATTTTATGCCTTGATAAATCCAAACAAGTTAATCCAGTATTTTAGATTATCTTTTACAATTAAGTGGGAAAAATTTAGAAAATTTTAAAGAACATCATACTAATGATTATCAAGATAAGGACCTCTAAAGATCATCTAATCCAACCCCTCTAACATGGGCAGGGACATCTTCCAGTAGACAGGTTGCTCAAAGCCCCATCCAATCACTCTCAAACACTTCCAGGGTTGCAGCATCCACAACTTCTCTGGACACAACCTGTTGCTGTGTCTCACCATCCACATTTTAAAACAATTATTTTCATATCCAATCTAGATTTACCCTCTTTCAGTTTAAAACTGTTATGCCTTGTCCTACAAGCCTTGGTAAAAAGTCTCCTTCCATCCTTTTTATAAACCCCTTTTATATACTGAAAAGCCACAACAATGTCTCCTCAGAGACATCTCTTCCTCCAGCTGAACAACCCAAACTCTGTCAGCCTTCATTCATAAGAGAAGTGTTTCAGCCCTCTGATTTCTGTGGGCCTCCTCTAGACCTGTTTTAAGAGATCCACATCTTCCACAGGGGACAAGTTCAGTGCAAGAATTGCAGTTATGGGCAACCAGAGCTTACCCGACACAGATGTCTGAAGAGCTGCAGAGATTTCTGGTCCATCTCTCCTCTGGATAGTACATGGCATCGAAGATGCAACAAAGCATTCACCAGGAGTTGTTCCAGAGTTGGGCAAGGCTGTTCAGTTCCCTCAGATCCTCCTTCAGAGTGCTTCAGAGAGAACTTTTTAAGTCCATTAAGTACCCCAACTGAATTCACTGAGCATAAAATTTCTGCCCGAGCAAAGTAAGTAGGAAGGGCATGGCCAACAGAAGGAAATGCCAACAAAGAAGTGAGGAGGTTGGTGAGATCAGCTGGGCACACAAAGCTCTGCAGCATTGCACACGCTTCAGAAGCCACTAACCGCATGCCATGTTGCAGCTGCACGATGGCAGCTTGGAGCGGAATGATGGCATCAGGGAATGCAGCATACTCCTCTGCCAGGTGTTTTCTAAACTGATGGTGTGACTGTTGCCACGATGCTTCTTCATTTAACAGGCTCTGTACAGCCTGCAGTGATTTAGGTCTCTCTCCACGGAGGAACTGCAGAAGGCGGGCTAGAAGGTCTTGGACTGCGGAAACCCGTGCTATGCTATTGATGTACTGGTGAGCCTCCTGGTACAAGCAATCATACAGTGGAGCTGGAGGCCTGAAGGCCTTCCTTCTAGAAAGGCTGCTTATCTGCTCTTTCAACCTTTGCATTCTTTCATGCAACAGTCTGTTAAGAAATAACATTGACCAGTTTAGACATAGAAATATGGTTCATACAAACCTGTTTAAACAGCTCTAACATAACAGTTAGCTAAAGAGGAAGATTAATCAGAAATACTCTGCTACTTTGTGCGAAACAGCAAACAAGGGAAACACAAGGGACAGCCGTTTAGCACAGAGGTGTAGATTTCTCTCCCTGTCACTTCAACAAGCTTCAATTACTTTTTTCTTGCTACCTGACAGCTCTGTGAGCATTAAGAAAAAAGTAATGCAATTGGTAAAACTCAGCCATTCAGAATCTGCTTTCAGTGATTATCATTCTCTTTAAGCAGTAGCATGGAACTAGCAGGTCCTCTACATGTGTAATAATGAAATCAAAAATTCCTATTAAAAGTGGAAAATTGTGAACAATAGATAGTTTTTATCTCCATGTACAAGGAACACACCTGGAAGGCTGCACAAAGGAGAAAGCTGTCTTTGCTTAAAATTTCCTCAGACAAAAAAAGAACCACAAAAAGCCCCAAACAAAGTAACAGTGGCTACAGATTCTGAATGTCAACAGTGTACTCTGTGTGGTAAGAAATTTAATTCATCCACAGCAACATAGGCAAAGGTTACTGCTAAAATACACATATGGAGATTTCTCCCCAGTAATACCAGCTGAAGAACTTTGCAAAATAGCACTGTCATGTATAGTGGCCTTGAGGAACTACAGTGATAGATAAACAATTCATCTCATTTCAACTGACTGATAACATTGTCACATTTTAACAAAAGTACAGTAATTTAAATGTATAGCATTATTTTTACTTCTGGGCATGGTTTCAACTTTATGAGTATATGATGACCACTGCTTTAATTGCTCTATTTACAGCAGTACAAAGTGTACTGACAATTCCTTACTGCAAGTAAAGAGCACAGCTTCTGTATTTTTCTCTTCCACCTCAATATGTAAATTGATACTTTAAAACCAGCAACTCTAGTTTCTACAGAAAGAGAGAAAAACTGTAAAGCTGAGGAGAAAAGTTTCAAAGCCTGAGCACACAAAGATGACATGTCCAAACTAAAAGAGATGGGTTCAGGGCCGGGGTGTTACCTGATATGGGGATGAATATAGTTGCTGACTGTTTCATCTTCAATACTTTTTCCTGTATGCAGTTGGGATGAAAAGTCATGTGTTTTCCATTCACTCTCCAGCTGGTATAACTAAAAAGGAAAGAATAAACCATTAACAGCAGTTCTGATTTTAGTAACCAAGTAGGTACATCAACTTCTTGGACATTAAAAGAAGTTCTAACTGTATAGTTTAAAAATCACAACCAAGTATTTGCCCAAGGACCCCCCAAGCCAAACTCCTCTGTGTTGATTTTATACATAACAATGGTAAAAGCCAACTTGGCTTCATACTCACCTCTTCTTTTGAGTACTTGAGCTTGTATTCTCTTTTAACAGCTGGATCAAACCTGGTCTGTGGAAGCCACATCTGGATCTGCACCAAGCCAATGACCACCCAGAGGCTTCCTCGCCAAGCTGTCTCTGGTAACTCCTGAAGCCCTTCCCCATAGAACTGATGCAAGCACGTGAGCAGAAGAAACAGAAATTCTTTAGGAAGTAGCTCCTGATCAGTGATGCTTCCAAGTATCTTGAGAAGGTACTCATATGCAACAGGATCCCTGATGTAGAGCTTCTCACAGCACTCCAAAAACTCTTCTTGAAGATCCATTGGAACCAGATCTACCAGGGCAGAGAGCTGTCTGCTTAGCATTATTCCTTGCAGTCTAGCATCTGTGTGTCTGGAGGAAAAGGAATGAGAAGTTTACACACAGTAAGCAAACTCCTGTAACATGCTTGATTTAAATAACTTATATGTGGAAGAGAGGTCTTAATACCTAAAATCTGCTATTGAAGAGACAGCCAGGTTGGTCCACAGCGCTGTGCTGACTCTGTGAAGCTGCTGTGCTCTCTCCATCCATTCTCCCAGTGTTACATGGGATGATGACAGGACAGGAAGCCCACTCACATCCCACTGACTTGTCTTGCTACTGCTAGTTAGAATTTCAAAGAAGCACTTTGAGAAAACAGCTCGGGTCAAAATGCCTGGGCCCTAAATTAAGAGATTAAGAGTTAGATTGTTCAGATGCAACTTGCACTGACTATGACAGAACTTACAATGGCTTTAGAAAACTGCTGAATTAGTCAACAAGAGCATTCAGCCTAGAATTCGATTAGGTCAGAAGAGACAAACCTTCATAGAACGGTTCACATGGGATTTAGAGAAGCTGTTTTCCTCTGTTGCAGGCAGTGGCCTCCAAGTCAACCAGTAGTCTGGGTCCATAGTGAAAGTACTGCTCCAAAAGGATGCTAACACAGCATTAACTAGCTGAGATGACAGAAGAGACATTTCTTCAGGGGATATCTAAGGAGAAACAAGAACCTAGAGGTGAGACTAATGTACAGGGAGCAAAAGAGAATTAAGCACACACACGTACAAAGAAAGCATGATTCTGTTTCTCAGTAGGGACAGTACAAGATATTCTCCAAGATCCTTTCAAATTCACATAGTATTTCCTTGCATCTCCTCAACACAGAGTATGCTTCCTGATGTCAGCACTGTCTCCTGTCTGTGAAATATGCAGCATGTTTACAGAGCAAGTTGTTAGAATACAGCCTCTAGTCTATGACTGCGCAACCTTTTGTTACGATACACGAGGGTGCAGAGGCATGAAACAGGTAAAGCCATCCAAAACTCTGCTCTGAAGCATTTAAAGTGAACTTGTGCCTTACTTCGCTTTGTGGGAACATAACCATTGTATCATAAATATTAACCAGAGTTATTAAACGTTCTACAGAAAATGCATAAAGTAGTTTTATCAGTCTGTTTGATTTGCAACAGATCTAAAGGGACATGGGAATAGAGGAAAGCATTTTTCAGTGTAAAGTTACTTTGAACACATAGATACAACCAAGCTGGCATCTGCCATCTACACAATTTCCTGTTTTCCACTAGGTCACAGATGCATGTATGGAACAATACTACCAAACTAAATCATACAGAACTATGTTATTTAAGACTTTGTTGTATTTTATCTTTCAACATTGTGCTTTAATTACATTTTCTCAAGGCTCACACTTAATAACCTTTCTTGTTAAAAGAAGGAACAGTTTTTGTCAGGCAGAGGCAGAAAAACTGCATGTCAATAATCTTAGTGATATACGTATTTTGAAGAACCTTTGAAAACTTCTGCAAGATTAATTAAAGATCTGATTTAATTAAATTAAAATAAAACTTATCCTTACTTCATTAAGGTGTAACAAGTGCCACAGTCCAGAGAGCTGGTGAGAAGCAGCTGGTGTCAACTTCAGAGAAAAAGCTATAAACTGAGCTAGATCTGAACATATGCTTAATTCTTGACTGCAGTTATTCCTGTAGCAGGTAAAAAAAATACAACCTAAGCAATGCTTAAGCAGGGCACATGAAACAAATCATTTGGACAGTAAAACAAATTGAGATGGCAGGCAAAGTCACCGAAAGGTTAAAATGACAGCATTTCAAATGTTGGAGAAGAACAAGCAAATACTACTCAAAACACTTGAATCCTTCAAAGTTGACAAAATCTAAACACAAGAAAAAGGGGGAAAAGTGGAATGTCCTGTAGCTATAAGCTCCATGTTGAGCAAACCATACAAAAGCATTTGGGGAGAAACTGTTTTCTAGCTTTATAGCTTTTGTGAAAATTCAGAACTTTGCTGAATTCAAGAGTGAACCAATGATTCTAAGAGTCTCATTACACAAAAATTAGCTTTCACTGAAGTCCATAAATGAATAGCTTTCTTTTAAGGAATGGTAAACCAGACTAAAAATAAATACACTTGGCCCCTTGAAACAACACAAACACTTCTTAAATTAACTATTAATTTAAACTGTGATTCTATGAATGTATAGTTTACACAAAAGGAAGCATGCATGCTAGTTTACTTCCTTCATTTCCAGGTCTAGTTTAGTCTTTCTGCAGTAGCCCCCTGCAATCTGGTGATAAACATCTTCTGTTGATTCCTAATACCCCATGTATTTGTGTGCTGCACAGATATATATGCACATGCACACAGGTGTATATAGATTACAAATACATACACACAGATTTACATGCAGATGTAAAGCACCAAAGTTACAGCTTCTAGCTAGGGATTCTGAATCTCATGAAAGAAATAAAGGATTTCTTTCTCCAGCCTTCTTCTTACCTTCTTGCACAAGCCTTGGCCAGCCAATCTGCTGTCAGTTTGTACTGCCAGAGCACCCCTATGTATTCCATTGCAGGCCACAGCTGAACCTGACTGCAGAGCTGATTCAGCAAGGCAGGGTCTAACTTGTTGGAGATGGTGTTTTCAGGAAGCCTTTCTTCTGAATAACTGTATGTGACTCCTTCTGCTTTCAGTTGTGAATGTAGAGCTTTCAGAAATATCTGTAGTTGATCTGTTTGACAGAATATAAAAGGCACATAAATGCACGTACTATGTTTCTTGTCAGTGAACATCTAACACCCTTTCCATCTGTGTATGAAAGAATGGAGATGGCAGAAACCATCCTGCTGGGCTCTTACCAAGTGTTACCTACCCAGACTAACATCTTCTAAATGATTGGCTCTTATTATCAGGCCATCAGCTTGCAGCAATGCTTTCTTCATCTTTACTCCTGCGGCAGCGATTTTCACACAGCACATTTTTTCTTGCCACCTACTTTCTCCAAAGGCCAATCTTAACTCCAAGGTGTTCAGTGCTTTGCTGAGAGCTTTTAACTGAGAAAAACATTCCATGCCCAGTTTATCCTGGAAACGTGAAAAGGACAATTTGTTTCAGCAGCACTAACAAAACCACAAACAAGATTTGGGACTGCAGTTAAAACTAAGATTTTGAATTCACGTGCACACAACTAAAGTACAAGTATATATAAACCAGCCTGCAACAACAGCTTAACAATAATCTTTTAGTAGCCTGATTCAATACAGCAGGAAGACAGAAATTGAAACAGGTGACCACAATTCCTCCTTGTCAAGTTAGAGTTTTTTCCCTTCATAAAGAAACTACATATATTATGCAGACAAATAATACTTCAACATGGCAACTTACCTAAATCAAGGGCGATAAATACACAAAATGATAAAAAAACCCCCTCAGGATCTACTGTGACTTAAAAGAAATTGCAGTTTACACCTGCAATTTAAATACATTTGGATGTTTAGATACATTAGATACATCTGGATGCTTAAATACATTTGGATCTCTCCAAATTCTCAGTAAGCACTGAATGTTCTTCAAAGTCTCACTAAGTAAACCACGTGCATTTTTTGATAGCTGAATATCCTTGAGAGATAAGGTAATAAAAACCTAGGTCTAACTACTGGTCACCAACATGAATGCAAAGGCACCCCTCTGTATTAAACAAATATTTTCTATACATATCATAATTCATAGTAGAAATGTTATCTGGATAACTGATGTATTTCTCAAAAGAGATGTACATTAACATATGCTGAAACTTTCTTTTAATCAATCTAACAAACACAAAAGAAATGTGTTTTTGCTGTCCTGGAAAGCAAGTGCTGTAAATACATTAAAGCCTATCTGGACATTGCTGGAAATACAAATCTTTTGCAAACAGAGCAGAGTATTGATACCTTAAAAGGAAGGGGTCTTCCTAGAGACTTCTGTAGTATCTTCATATTGGCTGAAATACCAGAAGGATTGACCAAGCAGCTCTGAATCTGCTGTGAAACAGATTGAATTTCCCTGGAAATCCTTGTAGAGAAAAAACAAAAAAAAGGGAGGGGCAGAGGGAAGAAAAGCCCACACAGTTAACGGAAGTTTGAGAAACAAGGCAAAAGGATGCATAGGAAAGTCTCTCTCTCATCATTTCACTAAGGGGGTAAAATTTCTAGATGATCATTCGAGCACGCAGATGCACAGTGCTAGGAAACACAAAAATGAACAGCTACTTAATACATTGTTATTTGCATCACTAATGGAACATGACTTGGGACACTAATCCAAACAATGCTAATTAGCTGTAACACTAAAGAAAAAAGTAATTTATACAGCCATGTAACAGAAACAAATCAAAAACCACCAAACAAAGCCACTCACTTGTTCTGGTCTGATCCAATAAGCATCTGAGGAATTCTGTCAATTAGGTGTTTCATAACCCAGTGCCAGTGCAGAGCCAGAAGTGACAACCCTGGCGAATCCACCGTGACAGTGTCAGACACTGCCCAGAACCGGTCCCGCCACAGCGAGCAGTAGAAAATCTAGCAACAAGCCAAGGAGGTTACAGTGTTACCACTGCTGCAGGTTACACAATACTGCGTGGTTCAAGCAAGAGAAAAAGCAAAACCATCACCATATATTAACTTAGAGTCCCACAATGCTTTGTATTTAGTGCTACACAACCAGGACTCAACCGCAGGCTCTCTAAAAACACCACACTGGCAGGGGGGACTACACCAGCCAAAACCAAACAATCCCTGCACCAAGTCTACAATGTCAAGATTTCAGCAAAATTATATTCATGGTCTGAAAAGGGAGAGGGAGGAGTGAACCACCCCTGTGACCTGTATGTCAGCTGTCAGGGTTCAGATATTCTTATCACAAATAGAAATGGATACTCCCTTTATCATCAAACAGCCACTTCTACAGCACAGTTCACGCCATCCTAAGCAGGTATTAGAGGGCACAAATACAGCTACTGAAACAAACATGATCATTTGCCTGCTGTTAGGCATATTCTGAATACAGACAGAAGCACTGCTGTTTATTTCATGGTCCCTGAAACTAGTGTTCTGCACACAATCACATTTCACTTAACCCTAAATGTACTATGGAAAGTCTACTCACATCATGCATGTCATTGTCACTTAAGGCCACCTGATTAGACTTCACCCAGTGAAGTGCAAATGCATCCCAAAGTTCAAAGAAAGCAGCAAGGTTGACCACGATTCCATGAGGAAGACAGTTGTAACTCCCTGGATCTGAGGTTTGGGGAAGAGGAAAAGAAAGGGAAGGACTGAATATTCCAGCCACATCACATGACACATAAGGGTCAACTTCTGATCACTAGAACCTCTCTATAACTGAGAAAAAAACCCCACAGCCTTGGAAAAGATCCAAGAAATTAAGCAATATAAGTAGTCCTTCATTATTTGCACAATTCTCTATTACCTCTTTGCATTTTATACACATGTTAAAAAAAACCATTATGAGGGATTCCTTCATCAATTGCTTCTATGCAGCACACTAACCTCATCACTAAATCTTACCTTTTGTTTTAGAAGTAAAACTCCCTACTTACATAATCTGAAGAACTTGGTTATTCATATTAGCTAAAGACAGAATGTTATTCCAATTTCTCTCCACTGTTATCCTAAAGTTTGGTTAATTAAGAGAGAAATCATATCCACTCATTACCTCATAGAGGTGGGACATAAATAGTGTAGCCTAAGGTATATCTAATTTAAGAAGAATGTGTTAGATACCACACTAGTCCTCATCTGATTGCTTTACATTCACATACTCTTTCTTTGCACACCATGTTTAAAGTATACATTTCATAACAATGCAAATTAACCATATTTCAAATTGACTACAGAACCAAAAGGAACAGCAAAAATCAACCCACTTTTGTGGAAATCTAGAGACATTCTTAAGACACTGTTTCTTGGCTTCTTGCTGGCAATCAAATTCTTCTCAATGTAACTTCTTTTTTCTCGGTCAAGAAATAACACTGCCCTGAAGTAAAAATAAAGTTGTTACCAATCCAGTATGCTTTAAATCCTTGGCCTTATGACAACGGTGAGCTACAACATGACATTTGAACTACAAAGTGACATAATGTATTCACTGTATTATGGAAGAAGAACCAGGTGCAGAAAATTGCAACAGATAATTGCTTGAATATGGTTTCTGTAGAAGCAAGCTTCACAAGGAGCAGACTCCTGACTTCACCAAGAAGGAAAAACCAGTGAGCTACTTAACAGGTGCAACACCATGGCCTCTGGGATATGTGAGCAGCTGCTTCCTTACACTTTAACTCCAGAATCTATGTACTTTTTCATCTTGTTAGGAAAAACAGTCCACATGCAAAAGCAGGGCAACTATTTCAGCTTTTTCAGAGATTTCACACTGCTGCTTCTGCCTCTTTAATGCTTTATCCCAACATTCTGATTTGTCCTTGAAGTACTGCACCATGTATGGAATGCCGGGAGCTCTGCTCCCTATATTAAGTGATTGTGTTTAATATGCATCTACAGAAAACAGAAGCAAAGAATTTAAATACCTGTACAAAACCTCTGCCTGGTATTATTTTAGATCACATCTATCAAAACCTACAAACACACGTGGCAGACACCACAAAGGTTTACTCAGCACTGGTTACAGGCACTGGGCACTCTTTAAAGGGTTTTTTTGTAACCCACCGATTTGCTGCAGACTTCAAAAGGATAAGAAGCTGGTCTGTGTGTTTCATTTCTGTATCAAAGCTCATTGAATTTCTAATGATTTCCAAAAACTGCATGTTCCATCTTGGGTCCAGAGGCATCACATGTTCATCTGGAAAGGCAGACAAGACAGGACAGCAGTGAAACATTACTCAGTTCTTTTCTTGATCCCCCTGCCTATACAAGAACATTAGGGAAATAAAGAAGCAGCCTAGGAAGAAGGCAGTCAAACTCTCTCACTCCAGATATCCAAACAGAAAAGCATTAAAACTGACTGCAGGTTCTGGAAAACAGAACACTGACAATAAATTAAAACAGGGGTTAGAGCACCCAAACACAGCTTGGAAACTCAAGCCCAGCTCACATTCCAGGCAATATACCCAGGATCATCCATAAAAGGTCCAGTGTCACTGTATGTAGTTTCCATGCACCTAACAAGCTTGGAAATGAAGCCACAGGCCTGAGCCCCCACAAAACACCAAGGGAAAATTATAGGCCAAAACAGGGGTTTCAGATGGACTAACACAAATCTTGGGGAAAAAAGACCAGGGTGCCTAATCTATCAAGTCAGAAAGGCAGTGAATATTTGAATCACTCTTCAGAACATCACCCTGAGCTGTAGGAATACATCTGAGTCACGGATACACGGCCAGGACTCATGGGCAGAGCACTCATATCTAACTTGAATAGGATGAATACATTTAATTGTCATACTTGCTGTTCTAGACAGCAAGAATGTTTGTATTTGTTGTAATTGATTTTTTGGTTTTAATTTCTTCGTTGTACTTTCTTTTATGACAGAAGCAACATATATTTAGAATTGAGTCTTTGTTTTGCTACATACATTTCCTAAGAAGGGTTGCAGTGTGTTCAGAGAACAAATAAAGGAAGCAATGTCTTACATCCATCTTTTTCAGAAGTACCTGTCATAGTTGGCTGTAGCAACTTGATCATGTTACTGACTCCAGATGAGAGAGGACTGGCATAAAAACAACCAAGGGCTACAGCACCTGCTTCCAGCTGAATTCGCACTGAATCTGCAGGCGAAGAGGGGAGAACATGGGCACAGAAGAGCATTTAGTAAAAATCAAGAAAGGTAACTTCAACTGAGCCAGCACAAGCCGATTGAATCAAATCTGTGCATGCACTCTGGATATGCTGGTTGGTCGTATTTTGCATTAGCTCCAAAAGGTCTTAAAAGCACCAGAATGTCATGGCTGACGACATAAATCCAGCAAGGAGGTCTAGTTGAACTGGTGATACTACATGTATGCTATTAAATATATGGTTTGTGAAAATCCTTGAGTTTATAGCTTCAAATCTTCCTCTCAACACATCTGTTGGGGGGGGGGGGGGGGGGGGTTTTTCATTAAAAGTAATTTTTTAGGTATTTTCTACTTTGCAAACCTACCTGCCTGAAAAGACAGCAAAATAAAGGGGAAGCAATCCCATTAATATAGGGACAACATAGTCTGAGATTTCAGACCACAGAAGAAAGCTAAATGGGTAAATTACTTGGACTAGTGCCTGCCTAAATGCTCCAGGAGTTTAATGAGATTAATACTGTAATTAAATGAATAGCTCATCTCAGCTATTATCCTGAATGTTCAGACAACACTGCTTCAGGAAATCTCAGTTCTACAGTTTCTTGGCTTTCTAAGCATTTGTATTTTAATACCAAATACACAGAAGGCATTTGACTGCTTTCACTATCACTAAAAAAAAAAAGTGAAAAGGTGTATTTGCTTACACAGACCAAGACCCATCCAAAAATAACTAATTCAGAAGCGGCACAAGTTACCCACGTTTGAATAATAAAGGATAATGCTTAGCCCAAAGTCTCCTTATTTCCCTAACATGCACAACCTGTTTCTATCCCTCCCTGGAGCATCCATGCCCTTGAATTAGTGTGGATAGTTGAGAGTCTCCATAACTCAGATAATTTGAATGGTCTGGATGTTTTCATACAACACTTATGATTTGCAAAAACTTAACAAGTCAGCCTTTAGACCAAACAAATTATTACATACCAAGCACCTGTGGCAGATTTTTGGCTAAGGAGTTAAGCCATTTAACTCTTAATTTCCAATCTTGATTGGTCGCCTTTTCTATGAACAACTTCACTGAAGCCTGGAGAACTTCCATTTTGTCCATCCAGTTTGCATCAATCTCAACAGCACTGAACTTGAGACTCTCGGGATTAGTGGACTGCATAACTTTCTTAAGATCTTGCAGAGTCACTGGTAATGTCCTGAAACACAAAGAAATCCAGCAATCAAGGGCTTGAACTGCCAGATCCAGGAAAGAATATATTTTGCAACCATCTTTAGGCATCAGTGTAGCAATGCAATGATCTTTCCTCCATTATTTAGCTTTAAAACCACTTTTCAATTTCAAATCCATTGAGGGTGTCTACTGTTAGGAGCTCACTGCTGCCAAAAATTCATGCACTACCCCAGGTGAATATGCACAGAATTTCACTGAGAAATTCTAATTGATTTGTGCACCAGAATGATATGCAAAGTTAAATTTAAAAAGACAGGAAAGTAAGTGTCATTGATTAAAAACAAACAAACAAACAAAATAGCAAACAACACAGCATGTAGCTAAGGTTTCACAATTTCAACATTTGTATCTTAGTAGCAACTTCTACAGCTTGTTCTTTCACTGGAAGCAAACTACAGTACCTGTCCAGAGTAGGCTACTAAGCAGAGAAGGCAGGAAGGAAGTTTTTGCCCCAGTGTTGTAAAAATTAACAGCTATATTGCACAAGAAACCACTAAAAAAAATTCTTTTATATACCCCCTGCACATGGGCCTCTGCTTCTTTCAGACAGCTCTGTCTGAAGAAGGAAATTTGTGCTTTTATCTGAAACTACTGGACCTAAAATTACTGATGAATAATCGATTACATGAAAACAGGAAATCCAGAGAATCATTAGTATACTTTAAAGTAGTTCAACGCTCAGGTTTTTTAAAGCTTAGAAGGAAACTGAAGGAAGAGATTTTGGGGCTCTTATTACCTACTAAACCCAGTGTTTGCATTCACATTTTCTGCTAAATGCTTACTCCTAACATCTCTCAAAATGAGTCAAATGCACTTATTGAAGATCAAAGAGACAAGTCTTTTGAACGTATTTTGAAGATTTAAGAATAAAGCAGTAAATAATTAAACTTTCACTTGCAGTGGTTGTATGGAAAGGTAACAGGAACACAGTTACAGTGCATGACAATCACAGTCTCTACCTGCACAATTTGATAAACACAGAATTTTGCAATAAACAATGAATAGTTCACATGTATTGTTTCTTATTTACTAGACAAAAAAAAAAAAAAAAAAAAAAAAAGGTTTCCTGCCTACCTGCAGTTTCTGAGGTTTAGTCTGTGCAGACAGTACATCAGGACCTGTCCATCCTGCTGGACTGTGGAAAGGAGCGAGTCTTCAGCTGCAAACAGACCTGAAGGCAGCGAGTCTGGCCACAATCCCACTGCTAGCAAGGACTCACCCCAAGTGTCAGGGGAAGCCAGAGAGGAAGCATGCCTCGTAACCAATTCTAACACAAGCTACAACAAACAACCAAAAAGCAGCTTAGTCATATTCAAACATGTAACATGCATTCAAGCACAACGGCTCAGGAAACATTTTCATTACATGTATTTATTATTAAGTTATTATAGACCAAATCTTCTACAAACACTATATAACATACACAATGAAAGTACCAATACATTCCCACCAGAAGTGAAATAACACACTATACAGTTTCAAACAGGAAGTGAATGTGTCCACAGATGACAGTGTGCACAGTGTTACAGGCTACAGCTCCATCAGTATGAATATCCCAATATCCCAGCTGAAGCTGTTACAAACTACAAGCCTCAGAGTCCAAACAGGGTACTGTTCGGTTCATCTCTCCAAGAGCACCATCTCCATCAATCTCTTGCACAGGCATGTAGGAAACAGGATCTCAAATACTAGCCTCATGCAGTTACATTTTTCACTTATCTAGTTATCTAAGAAAAGCTTTCAAATACAGGACTTTTACCTTTTGATTAATCTGCAGTTGTTGTGAGCGGCCATAAACTTCCCAACAGGCTCTGTAAAAAGACTTTGCTAATCCAAGGCCTCTTTGTATTTGCTGCACAATTAATACAGCAGCCTGAAGCAAAGGTGACAACGATGACACAGAACCTGAAAGATTCACAGCAATTAGGGTGATGTGAATGTTTAGCAACTGTCAACCCTTTAATCTGACAAACACCACTTTAGGTGTCATGATACAAAACAAATATATCCTCCTGTCCTGAAAGCTGAGTGGATTCTTCCCAAGGTTGATAAGAAAATCTGACAAGATTGTAAATAACAGATGACCAGCTCAAAATAAGACATCAAACAGCTGAGATGAATGAAACTCAGCTGCAAAGAAGAACTTGTGCAACCCCTCTCTTTTGCTGATTTTCACTTACATACACTGCCTTCCCTATAACAAGGGACAACAGACTAGCACCAGAGTCTGAGGTCTCTGTAACAAAGCACTGTAGTTACCACTTTTTCATGACTTGGGCCTACTTCCTGGGAAGGCAAAAAACCAAACCAAAACTACCTGATTATAGTTTTATGTGCTTACTTATATCAGCACATAACACAATAAAATAACCAGGGTTTAATACCAAAGACTTCATCCATATATATGTAGTGAGCCCACATTGCTAAAAAACACCAAGAAGATTTTTTTTACCTGCTATTGCTGCCTTGGTTTCTGAATGCACAGCCAGAAGTGCATCACAGACACTATCTCCAACTAAACCCAAACCATGCAGGAGTAACTTCAAATCCAGACTGTCCAATACATTTCCATCAGTCTCCCCAGGAACATAAATTTCAATACCACGATTCCGCATGGCTCTGGATATTTCCCCATGAACTGGATCCATAGAAAGGAAGAGCCTGTTGGATATTAGAAAAGAATAATTCAAGTTGATAGGGACCTACAACAATCATCCATTTCAACTGCCTTAAATTCTAAAGATGTAACTTAGGTCCTTAAACTATCTGGAACTACCAAATCTGCTTCTCCATAAAGTAAATTCATCTTCATAAAAATGGGGACACGATATCTAGAAAGCCAGAGACAGCTACTGAATTTAAATGAGAAATCTGTATGAATAGTTATACTTTGCAATTAGACACAGATATTCTGCATGACTTTCAACTCATTATTATCTGAGTTATGACTGTTTTATCATTTGCCCACTTACAAAGAGAAGTTAAACTATGCCTCTGAGCTATAAAGGCTTTTAAAAGTCTTAGCAACAGCTTCAAATAAATCTGTGCTATTTAAAAACCAAAGTATCCAACATCCAAGCAGTTAATACTATCAATAGACCCCTCTTAAAAGCAAGGAGGAAAAAGTACTTCTGAGACACAAAGCAGTGAAAACAGGTTTCTGAGAAGTCAAAAATGTTTCCAATTCAGAGGAGCCAGAGAGTATCAGTCCCAATATCCTTGTTATGGATTTATAAAAGGTAGGAATTACACAGAATCCTTTTATGTTCTCCTCCCATCTTCCCCAGAGACTACTTCAAGTCTGAGAGAATAGACTGTCTGTTTGGGTGGTTTGTTGGGGTTTTTTTAAGTTCTGTCACTGCAGGAAACTGAAATTTATAGATGGGTTGGAAAAAGCTGTGAAGAAAATTATTATGCCCATATATCAGCTTTCATAACCAGCACATCTAAAGACTTCACCATCCTCAATGCATGTATCATCAACTTCATTACAGTGAGACAGGGAAGTGCTGAAATCCTAAATTAGAAATGAAAAATCAAGGCAGAGGCACACTGCTATGAATTTTCCAGTGTAATAGTTTGTGTTGCAACAGGGATATAAAGCAAAGCCTCTTAACCTCTCTTTTATATGCTCACCACAGTGCAGTTTTCTTTCTTGCTAGACAGTGTCACTACACTACATGGCAAACTGAACAGCATTCAAAATACCAAAAGACCGGCTCACTGATGACACCTTTATTCTAAACCTATTTGATAAAGGGAAAAAAAACCTTGAAAAAAAAAAAAAAGCAGAAATGCAAAGTACCTGAAGTTTGGATGAGGAGTTATTGTAGGAATTGTGCCATCTATGACACCTCTCTCACTCATGGTCAGAACACCTCCTGGTTCAAGCAAAGCATTCAAGCGGTCCAGCACAGATGGGCTACATTCAAAACAAAGCCATGTGGTCATAAAAAGGTACCAATTTGATCCCTTTCTCCTCTGAAATCAAAATGGTACCCATCTTGAGCAAAAGACAAACAGGAAAACAATCAAGTGCTAAGCTGTCTGAGAAGGAAGATACTCTTCCAGAAAATCTAATTTATTGCTCCTCTGTATTATCAAATGCAAAATACTCAGTTGTGAACCACACAGTAGGAGGCAAAGTCAGTTGGGGAGGTCAAAATATTCACTGAAACAAGGCCACTAAAATCTCTTACTTGCAGAAATTAACATTGTCCATTAACAGCCAGTCTCCAGATTGCAGAGCCTGAACCAACATCCCATCCACCCATTCAAAAGTGCCATGGCTGTTGCAGTCAGCAGCCTGGGCCTGCTGCAGCTTGAAACGTCGGAACTCTTCTACCAGGTAAGCAAACTCTGAAAGGAAATACATCTTACACTGAGACTTACATCAACAAAGTAGCTTCCAGTTCCATTCGAGAAAAATAGTAGTTATTTTGTTAATAAACATATATGCTTCCTACTTTTTAGGGGAACATAACAGCAGAGGCTCCAGCTCTTCAGTAGCCTCCCATGGGCAAAATCCATGTGAACAGAAAAGGTTTGCAAGCACAAAGAAATATAAAACAGATCGACACTTTACTCCCTAAACAGGTACTTTTCTGCATCCTTTCTCCCTCTTTAGATGAAATTTGATGAGTATTAATGCCTTATTTTAAACAATGATTAAAAAAAAGAAGGAAAACCAACTCATACATTATTCTGCTGACATATGTGAAGTACAGCTATCAGTGCTTCCAAGTACAAATGCAAGAATAGCGTATCCAAGTTCCCTTTCTTAGGAATACAAGGTAAGAGCTTGTATTGCATCATACATTGAGTAGCTCAGTACAGGAGAATTTCAGTGCTTCCAACTGCCCACCATACATACCTGCCTTTGTGTAAGAATTTATTTTGTTGTTTAGTCTCTGGGTAAGTACAAGTATTCCCTCCAGTTTGCTCACTAATTCAGCTGTAACACTTCCACCTCCTTCCCCCAGAGATTTGGGTTTGTAATTCAGGATGAAATTGCTCCAAGCACGCAGCACGAGTTCAGCATCATCTGCACAAAGTTCTGCCAGGAGAAGACTGTCCCTTATGAGTGTGCTCACGGCATTCTCCACCCTTTCCAAAAGGCGCTGCCATGGCCTGTTGATATCAACCTGCAAAAAGGCCATTAGGGAGTCAGTTCATGCAGAAGACTGTGGTGCCAAGGCTCCATTTACAAACACAAACTCACTGCAGACTGGCCACTATTAGGTGGGAAGGAGAAATACTGCCAAACATTACCAAACCAGTATTTACCTGCTCAAATCCACCCAGGAGTTCAGTTGTATCCATCGCGCTGTTCATCGCCATGATTTTCAGCCGGTGGCCGGTGAGATGGGCCAACAGCTCCACCAGACTGGTTTTGCCAACAGCTGCCGGGCCCACCAGGATCACCATCCAGCTCATGTGCACACACTTCATTATGGGCTCCAGGGACTGCAGTGAATGATGCAGAAGCGAGAGAGTTCTGCCAGAATGAGGAATGTAGTTGCCACGAGAAAGAACTGAATAACCAATCTGAAAGGGATGACAAACAGAGGCAAATGGGAGTTTAGCTGTGCAAGTTTTTTCCTTCCCTATCCCATCACAAAATCCCTTGTCAACAGTTTACCTGAACATTATATGGATTGATGTGAAACTCCCTGGTTCCTGTATACACATTGGCCTCCTGGCCAAAAATGTCTCTAAATACAGAAATAACCTAGAACAGTTAAAAGAGCAAAAAAGAGACTTTTCAGTTCAAGTTATCCACTGCTCCAAAGATTCACTTCTAAAGATTTACATCTGAAGTATCTTTTCCTCTCAGCTCCACACCTGTATGACAGTAACTAACACAGTAAATCACAAGCTCACTTAACTCAAAGTGCAGCAAGCCATGTGAGTGTGAGCTGCTCACAGCAACCTTTTCATTAATCATGGTTTCCCGAGACTTGAAATACTGTAAGCAATGTGTTTCTTTAACAATGTACTGGGATAGAAATCACTTCATAAATAAGCTCTTTAGTAACACAGAAAAATATTACAATGTTACAGGGAGGGGAAAGTCAACCCATGAGGAAATATCCCATCATGTACAGCCAGTAACTTCAGTTTTACAATCTGACTGACTTTCAGTTTAATACCATTTAAATGCTGTGAAATTAAACAAAAGCACAAGATTTCTAAGCAAGAGAGGGATAAGTAGGTGGCAAACATATTATTCAATACAAAACCACACAAGAGTATGTTGTTTAAGTCCTTGATTATTCTATTTGTCTTCATTTACATCAGCTGCCTGCTTTTACACTAATTAAATTGGTATTTCAAATGCCCTGGGGAGCAGATATCTATATCAAACCTCAAAACCCCAAACAAACCTATTTTTCTTTTTTAAGAGATAAATGTCTATGAATGAATAGCAAGGAATCTTCAAATTGGAGATCTATACTTGGATTTCTATAAATATTTCCTGACCATCTGAAGAGCAAGGAAGAACACATGGCTCACCTTTTCTTTGTCTTCTCTGGTTCTCATTCTTTCTCCATAGACCAAAAACACATGCTGGCCTGGATCATAACATCCTGGGGATTGGTCAACAAGCATAAGCTGGCACCAGCGGAAAAGATCACGTAAGTTGAACTCCCAGGGTCCTCCTTTCTGTCCCCACTTCTTTTCAGCCATTACTTCTTTTTCAATCTGGAAAAAAAAAAAGTAATTTAAAAACTAATCTTTTATTCCACCCACAAGCTGGTCTTCAAATATTTTTTAAAAAACTCGACTGAGCTTCTGCCTTGGTACTGCTTACAAGACTGAGACAACTGAAAGAGCAGGCTGAATTTACTTTGCTGAACATATGTTAGGAACTAAAGCTTGGTTTAGTTTGTCTCTTCCCTACTATTCCTCTAACACTCAGCTCAATTTTCCAATTTGCTCTTGCCCTCTTATAAATGAATATGCAGTAAGATGCTGACACAAGAGATTTTACCCAAGGTCACAGAATACTACTTTCTCCTGTGTATAAATGTTTTATCTTCCATGAAAACCAACGCCTTGTCAGTTATCAACCAACCATCTGACTGTCGTGGTACAAGAATTCAGGTACCAGGTTTAGTGGTGTTCTTTACTTTCTTCTGCATATACTTTCACCCCTCTTTTTTTACCCACACACTTCTCTATAAAAATGCTTGGAAATATAACATTAGACTTAATTTTTTTCTAGTCTTACTGCATTCTGCCTACTTCTACAGAAAAGAAATTAAAATATATTTACCTTGTTATTGAAAGCAACCATTTTAGCAATAATAGTTTTATCAATAGCAGGAAACAATGTATTCCCAATAAACTTCATATCTTCTGCTGACAGTGGATCAACATACACCTATAAAATCAAGAGAATTCAGAGTGTTTATACACCCAGAAACCTACAAGACAGGATCACGATGTAGTGTAAACCAAACAAATAAGCTTGCCTGTGTAAATCTATTAAGAAAGGACTTGGGGAGACCCTTCCTTCCACCTCCTTGTCTGTACGGATTCTGGCATCCAAAAATCTTAGTCGTCTTGTGCTGTACATGAAAATTCATTCCCAATTCTGGAACATAAATCTCAGCTCTGTGGTCAAAGCATGCATTTAGCCCCTCTAACACAGACTGAGAAGCCAGATTCAACTGAGGAAAGAAATAAGGATACAATATTAATGGTCCACAAAACATTTTTGCATAATGTCTAGTTTAATAATCTCTGGTTTAATAATCTGGGATATCTAGAAGGTAAAATTCCATTTCATTGCTGTTCTAGAACTAGCACATGTTATTACCACCAGCTAGCCTGTTATTACACTAGAGCAACTAACCCTTATACTTGTTATTTGTACTGTTTTTTTCCACTGTGATAACAAAACAATTCTCCATCATAAAAGCTGCATGTTCAAGATGTTTCTTCTGAATTTACGTTCACAGATTTGTGGCACTCAGAGCATTTTGTTCGTTTGTTTTTTAAATTAAGGCAGTCTCAGCTATTTAATTATAGTGGTTGTTTAAAGTGGCATTCTTCACAATAGTGGGGGAAAAGAAGGTAGACAAGGGGCTACAGAATTGAAGATTTTGCACTCTAAAGTAATTGGAATGCATATTGCCAAGAAGGCAGATCTGTGCACACACACGCGTGAAAGCATGTGCTACATGGTACGTGAACAAACCTGCAGTGGCAGGATAGCTTATACTGGCAAGATGGAGCTCTTCTCCATCTCAAATAAGTAACCAACACAGTGTGTCAGTCCCAGAAAAACACCTTCTATTTCAGTGAAATTGTATCCATGGAAGACACTTGCCCCAAAACTTCTGTTGACACTCTTCCCTAAAAACTTTCAAATGTAAATCAAACCTGTCCTTGGTTTTCGCAGCAATTCAAGCTGAGATTCAACCCTTGTCCTCTTGTCTCAAAGAAATCTAGTCATCACCTGCCTCCATGAAGGGAGGGCATCGTCACTCAAAGGTATTTATTCCACAGGACAAATCACCAAATTTGCTCTTCTAGAACATTCCATTTTATTTGTCCTGAATTTACCTCATCTAACACAATCCAGTGTCCAGCCTTTAATGCTGCTAACAGTGGTCCATCACGCCAGGCAAATTCTCCTCCCTTCCCACCTTCAACAGGCAAGTCTGTACCAAATAAGTCTGTCACATCCTTTGGGAGTAAAGAACAGAATGGGGGAGTTGAGGAATTACAAAATTTAACAGAAGTTCATAAACAGCATTTGTTAACTTTACTTAACATTTTCTCCCTTCCCTTTTCATACCTACACTTTAGGTCTATTTAAAAATTTTCAGTAGTTGCAAAATGCTAAAAGCTTTTCCATTATAGGACTCCAGTGACCAGCTACTATATTTAACAACACAAATTTAAATTGGAACAGAAAAGCTAAAAAGCCTTAAAGCTGTTTTCAAGTAATGTTGCAGAAGCCAAGAAAAACACAGTAGACAAAGATACGCATGACTTCACCTGAAAAGAACAGAAATATCTGGGAATTGGCACTCACTCTCAGAAGCTTACTGCTCTTTCTGGTTCCCCCTCCCATTCAGTTTTATCTTGAGACCAAGAAGGAAGAATTGACATTTCAGAGACAGTGCCGAAAAGAACTGCACTTTAAAAGTTACTCAAGGCTTCTACCCTGCCATAAACACTGAGTAATGAAGATAATATTTTATTCTACCGTTTGCTCAGACAGGTTGATTCGAACAAGACAGTTTCCTGAGGCTTTTGCCAGGGCAGCAACTAGGCTGGTCTTGCCCACTCCTGGTGAGCCCTCCAACAAAATAGGTTTGTTAAGCTGTAGAGCTCTTAACAGTCTTTGTGCATTCACTGCTGTAGTCCCAGCATTTAAAGCATAATCTGTCGTGTTGTTCCTCTGGAGAACAGGGCCTAAAACAAAGGAAAAGTAAACCAGAAAACAATTAGACCAGAATGTTTATGCTGGAGGTGCTGACAGTGTGCCTCTGAATGAGCTCACTCTGTCTGTAAATTGCTGATCTCAGTACAGCAAGCAATGGAGATTCCAGTTTATATGCCATTCTCAGAGATCAGGCACACACACTTTCTGTTTGACCCATAGCTGCATCTCAGCCCATCTCCATATATTTATGTTGAATTTAGCAAAAAAAGCATACAGATACATGATTTATTTTGCATGAAACTTCAATACCTCCTGGTTCATGATTTAAACTAGGCATCTATCCCTGAAAAAACATAAATCTGTCCTTGCACTTCAGTCATGTGGATCTAACACTCAAAAGCAGCTCTTGAAGAATTGACACTGAGGGATACAATACAGTCATGCTCCAGAATAACATATTAATCTATTCCATACACTGCCAGTTTTGTGAAGGAACACCCCTTTAATTAAAACTTTGCTTTTTCTTTACTGTTATTATGGCATACAGTGGGGAGAGAGCACAGAGCTTGTCTGCTAAATTCCTGCCAGTATAGCTCCCTGGCCATCACTCCCCCAAATGTGTAATACAGCATTGCTCAGGTATACAAGGTGTTAATCACCAAGGCATCCTACACACCTTGATACCTGTTCTGTATGAAAGGGATCCCAAGAGATTCCTTTTGCGATCTAATCAGCAGAGGGGAACTCTAAGCAACTTACCAAAAAGCATTACTTTGCACAATTTTATGCATGACTAACACAATCCATGAATGCCAGAAAGTTCAAATATGAACAATTAATACAGCATTAGGAACACATAGGTCCATGTGCTAAAAACTAACCAGCTGAGTTAGAAAGCTCACAGTCATCAATTTTTAGTCCTGTCACTGCATTTTAAGGGTAAGAAGCAGTGTTTTGTTAATTCCATTTGCATTAATTTGTCCCACAAGGGACTGAAAAGCAGGGACTAAATAATTTTGCAAAAATTGTAGCAAATCTTTGAGAGCCTAGAGCAAGGCCAGGCATTAACCTCCAGTCTGTTTAGCTTTGTATTTAGGACCCCTGCTTTCCATGCTTTGTACAGCTTTAGTTAGTGGAAGTTAACAGGCGTTCCAAGCATGCAGAAGTGACAGAAAATCACAACTCCAAATTAAAAAAAGCTTTGTTGCACCAAAAAACAGTCTATGAAAACTAGCCCATTAACCATTAAGAAGTAATGAAAAAAGGGAATGAACAGATGTGTCTTCTTAATAAATGTGACTGAGTTGCAATCTACACACTTGGAGGCAGAAAAGGCATTTTTCTAAGGCTTAAGAACCAATAAATTGTTCTCTGATGGTTCAGGTATCCTACTGAGATTTAGCGAATAACAAAACTACTGAAAATATAAATCACAGAATAAATGTCCACCCACTCCCACAGTCTCTTGCCTCTTGGAATAAAAAATGGGTGAATTCCCATAAAGTTGTCCATCCATACGAACTCTTTTTCCTTTGTTCTGTCATAAATCTTTAGTTCATTCTTCTGATAATCAGTCAGCTCAAAGAACTGACTCATTTTCTCACTTAAGAATGTCAGGCATTTATCACGAGCTAATAAAGCCATGTCACCTGAGCAGGATGTTGTACCTGTAATTAGAAAAGTTAAGTGTGCTTCAAAACATAACTAGGTACATTCATCTTATGACAAGAAACTCAATCCCTTCATGTGCATGCAGGTTTTTATTTCATTTTAATGTATTTGCTTGACAGTGCTTCCAGTACTATTTACCATGGACAGATTGCTCTGTGAGCAACAGAACTAAGGGCATCGTATTTCCAACTCCCTTTCTTCTACCATCACAACCACCCTGATCCCTCGCCATAGCCTCCCCCAGGCTTTCTTTTCTGGCATTTCTTGTGCCTTTCACTTTCCCTCCTCTCCCTTATCTACTATTTATTAGCTGGGCCAGCAGCCAAACACACAAAGATGCATTCTCAGCTATGTGCATGGTACAGGCCAGCACAGACAGATGCTCATATGTGGAGTGGGGGATAGAGAGATTAATATGTGCTCATGTGCTTAAGTACTGTATCAGCTCAGAAGACTCAAAAGAAAATACAGCTTTTCTTTACTTGTGTGCTAGCCTTTGTAATATTATTAATCCCTCTAATTTACTTTAGCTTGCTGTATTACTCAAACTCTTGCTACTGAAACACAGAAAAGGCACATGACATAGAGATTGTTAAATAGAAGTAAAAGCTTCTCTCAGAAGAGTCCCATGCTGCCCCAAAGCATTTTGTTTGCATTTGACTAAAAAATATTAATACAAATATACAGTTTCATATTTTCTGCTACCAAATGAGCACTGAAGACTTACCTGATCCTATTCCATCAATATACACCAAACATGCAGCATGGATAAAAGACATCACTGGGGAAACGTTAAGGCGGCTACATCCCTTGGCAGAACCCGACTCATCCTCTACCATGACATTCATGAAATTAACCCAGGCCAAGACGTCTCTCACACTGAGAATACACTGGCGACCAAACTCTTGTTTAGTCAGCCATTCAACAAAGTCCATCATAAGTTCTGCTATGTCTGCCCCTAAAAAGAATGTAAACAAACAAACAAACAAACACACAAACCCAAATAAATTTGAGTTGTAAAATAATTGTTTTGGTCACATCTGCTACACTGTTGTAAAAACATCTCTAAAGTAGGTACAGCTGCATGAGCAATGTGGATGGGTACTCTATATCCTAGAAAAACAATAACACAAGAGTAAGTTCATGCCTGAGCTGTCGTTACAGATCCTTTTAAATTCTGGTAACAAGACAGAATCAGGTGACTAATACTAACAGTGAAGCTGCTGGCAGAAAGTGAAGTGTCCAGTCTTTCAACACTCTACATTAAAACCAAGTTGGGACATTGAAGGGCTGGGGATAGTTCAGCTATCTGGATGGTGAAGTAAACACAGCCCTGAACCTACTTCTGGCTGTAACATACACAGTGAGGGAAGAACAAACTCCAAAATACATCATACTGTCCTCAGGGAAAAACGTAGCAGAGAAAGGGTCACACTGGTATAAATTCTGAAGAAAGGTTGGCAGCCTCCAACCTCCTTATTTTCTTAGCAGTATTTGAATACCAACACAGAGAAATACCTACCCTCGTGGTTTATTGCACCCAGAGACAATCCTGGATGAAGATTGTGTTTTACAATCTGTACCAAATCATCCCGGCCATTGCTCTGTGGGCACCATATTTCTGTAAATCTGTTGCGCAGCGCAGGGGAAAGCTGCAAACAAGCAGAGTAACAGAGCAATTAAAGATTCATTACATCATCTTCCTTAGGGCTCTGTTAACAACAGCCTTGTTGTCACTGCACTTGTAAACAATAAATAAAGTGAACAAGAAAGACCTTTCCTTCTAATTTTGACAGAGACACTTTGCAAAATCTTTGCAAAAAGGAGGATTTTTAAAACTTCTAGTAGTGGTATCAATGCAGGAAATGTGTTCTAAAGGAAGTTCAAAGGAATATGGGAAGAAACTGAGCTGGTTTGCAAGCACCAAACCTACATTTCATTCTAGGACATCATGTATCAAACAATGGCTCTGTAATCTCCCTTTGCTTAAAAGAAAACCACATGGAAATTCGCCTTCAATTACAACCCGCTTCTCTACTTTCTCTCTTTCTTGGCTGAATTGGTCAAGCAAAAATTAGTAGCACAAATTCAATGCAGAAATAAATCCTGTTTAAACACATGGCTTCACAATGAGTGGTTCTCTATTCCAGAAACCACTTTAAATGGAGTACCCATCTTGTTTTGAGTAAAAGAGCTTCTGGTTCTTTTTTATAGACCTAGCTTCCAACACTGCTTAAAAGTTGCAGGGTTTTGTTGTCTTATGGGTTTTCTTTAACATGTTTTAAATTACTTAATTCTCAACTTCAGAAACCATTTTTTGCAATAAATGAAAAAGATCTTCTGCGATGTGACGTTCATTATTCACCAAGAAACACAAGAGGACCATCACTGTCTGAATAGGATTAGTGAGAACAATCTGTTACACAACTTCGTACTACTCCAGAGAGCTGGATTTACTTGCTTCACAAGTCACAGATCCTGCACTTGAAGTATTCTACATAATAAGCCTGAGTATTGAGAGGCCTGAAGCTTCCTTTGACATTTTGCTGAGTAGTCATTTATAATGCCAAAGTGACAGCCCACGGAAGTGGCAGAAAACAGATTCACCCCAATCCTCATTTAGAGTGATGAAGCAGATGCCAACTAGAAAGCACTGGATGCCAGAATTGGCATGACACATTTTGGCATTGCACCTCCAACCACTTAATGGCCAGTAAAACCAGAAAGATGCATGCTGTATTTCCAGATGTTTTGACTTTACCTCTTTTTTCCCAAAGTCACCTCCAGGGTTCATGGTCGCAAGGATACGGAATTTCTTTCCTGCAACTAATAGTTCTACCTCATTCTCCTCATCATCTTGACCACCTTTTTCAGCAAGTACCAATGTCTTTTCAGCTTCAAGAACACTAGAGAAATGGATAAAAAAAAATTGCTAATTTTAAATTCTGTTCCACACTTCAAAAGGTCACTTAAAAATGAAAATCACATTAATTGGCCTGGATAAACTTTCGTTTACCCAATATAACAGGTAACAGAAAAGACTAAAATGAGGGATACTGCAAATAGATAATGAAGTTAAACTTATATTTTAGTTGTTCTGGTTTGTTTTTTTTTTTTAGACACACACAAAAGAGGGGAATAACTAGATTTTGTTCCTGGGATTTGACAAGAGGCATAATTTCAAGAGCTCGCTGACAGGCTGAAAATATTAATACTGCAGATGGTAAACTAGAGATTTTAAGTTTTATTTGTACCATTGTCCTTTTTAGCAAGAGAACACCTCACCTAAGCCAGGAAACAAATGTGCCTAAAAGAAGTCAGATTTACCCCACTTATGTTTGGATAATGAACAGACACATTGAGGATGCTTAGTACTACCACATTTAAGACATACCTGTTAAGTCGCTCTAGTACAGAATCATCAGCTAAAGAAATCTCATCAAGGAGAAAAAACCCCTCCTCTTTCATTGCTAAAACAAGAGGTCCATCACACCACTCAAAGAGTCTAGAACCATCAGATTCCTCCTAAGAAATGGAAAAGGAAGTGAAGTCATAACCACTACTTTTTACTTCCATGGTCCCACCATCCAAGCTATTACTGGTGCAAGACAAACCTGGTCTTTGGACCTCTGCCTGACTGGTCGCAGCCCTCCCAGGAAGTCTGATGTCTCCATATGCAGGTGGCAATTCACTGAGTACAGCTTCTGATTTGCTAATGATGCAAAGATCTGACAAATGGTAGTTTTACCACACCTGCAATGAAGTAATTTCATTAAAAAGGATGAATTTAAAAAAGAAGCAAAACCAAACAATCAGCTCACTTTGGACAGGATTCATACTTTCATTGAAGAGCTATGAGGCAAAGGCCCAACACGCAAATTTCCTTCTGCTCCTTTCCTTTAAAGAAATGTATGCAAAGTGAAGCCGTCTTTGGCACAACTGTTGCTGACTTGCCCAAGAGGCCTTTAATTAAATTTAAATCAATACCTGCATAGATACATTTCTGCATGTTGAAAGTCAAATTTTTTCAGCTTGCCCTTACAGATACCCAACCAGCCTAACATTTCACTGAACTAGAACTGCTACACGTCTGGACCAAGCCTAAGTCCGAGGAAATAAACCACCGAGTACCTAGTTTTCATTTACTACCCAAGTAAATTTTTCTTCTCTCTTTTCTTGCATTTTTCTTTCCTTCTCTTCTACAAAAATTTAGGCTACAAATTTACAACCAGCACAAAGCAGACATTATCTACTTCCAGGACCTCCTCTACAGCATATGAGGTGGAGAAGTGGTAGCAAGGCTATATTCAAGCTCTTAAAACATGTAAATTGAATGTGTTCTCAAAGAGAAAAATGCCACAATACCCCAAAAGCAGGCACTACAGTGAGGCACACTGAGATGCTACAGGCCACCTTGTAAAGATGGGGACAGAAGTCAGCTCATTTTCATTTTACTACTTTTATATAACTTCTGTGTAGTTATACAATGCAGATAAACCCATCAAAGACTTGGGTTAAACGAGATGCAATTGCTTCCCCTCAAAAAGGAACTGTGAAAAACAGCAGTTGCAAGCCTGCCATGAGAAAGGCTCAAATGTCCCAGATCAAAGAAGCACTGAAGCCCCCAACTCAGCAGCCAGTGAAGCACTACCAAGAACATCACAAGAAGCAGGATTACCCAGTGTCTCCCACCAGCAGTACTGGTTCACCAAACTCCAGGGCTCGTCCCACCAAAATGGCAAGTCTCCTCATCCCTTGAGTCCAGACAACATGGTTAAAATCTCTGTCCATTACTGACATCCACGTGGAAGACTTAGCTGCACAACAGAAAGCAATCCATCAGCTTCAGTCACATCTAGAGATCTACCAGTGGGGTCCCTATAGGAAACTCACCCAGTAGCTTTTTGACACTTTCCCCTGAGAAGAGAGACTCAGGATATATTTTTTTCTTGAAGTGTTTTTCAATGACATTTTGAATAACATCCACCTCCTCCTGTTTCCTGACTCTGCCTGCCAGAAGCATAAAACCTGCAAAACAGAGGAAGAGAGAAAGCAATTACTACCTGGGTAATCAGCAACAAAAATTTACACTTAAGAAGTGGGGCTGGAAAGTGATTCTACAGACACTTAAAAAAGCTGGGGCAGCAGAGCTCACCATCATTTGCTAAGTGCTGAAGCCAGTCATACTCCTTCTGCAGCTGTTCTGCCAACCTGTACCTTTCAGCCCAGCGGAACAGATCCCGCAGGGTAATGAATCCATGCTTCCCAGCAAACACTGTCGAGCCTCTGCGGTAAGACTGACACAAGAACAAAATGGGAGCTATTTTTTCATGAACTCGTCCAAATACTTCAAGCAAAGCTAATCACCACTCTCTGCAGTGACGTTGTAACAAGAAAATTCCATGAACAACAACAAAAAACCCTAGTAGAGTCACAACTCCTAAAGACTAACTCTTTTTAGGCAGGTATTTGACGAGCACCAGGAACAAAATAATTTCGACAATAATAATAATTTAAAAAAAAATCAACTAAGAATAAAATAGGTACCTGGAATAAAACAAAATCCAGTTTGTGCTGCTGTAATTGCTTTCAAATACGAGGTAGTTTTAGCTACATAATAAGTGTCAAATGCCTGTTGAATACAGGAGTGGCCAAACATATCCAAAATTGCTGCTTAGAAATAATACCAAATTTCACGTGACCCAAAGACACCTACAAATCCAGTACTGTACTTTGGCTCCAGAGAAAGGGATAATTCTACGCATCAAATCCCAAGATGTCTGGTTTTTTTGGTTTTTTTTCCTCGTAGCTTTCTCTCAAATCTGACATCAGCTTTCCAATTCTTCGTCTTAACCACTGAAATTTGTACCTTGGTGGGTTCTCTCCATGGTTTAGAATTGTAAATATCCATCAGCTAACAATACCTCCCCCTCAAAGGAATTTCTACTACTTTGTACATGTTACTTTGAAATATGTTTGCATTTGTTAGACTAAAAGAAGGAAGACTCTCATACTTGCAGGTCTAACATGACTTTGACAAGCTTGCTGCAGTAAGAAGGTGGCAAACTGCATCTCCTGTGCAGGATGGTTTCCAGTTCAGCACTTGGCAGTTCATCAAAATGCAGCTCCACAAAACGATTTCTGAAGGCTCTGGACAAAACCTAAAATATGAGACCACACTACTGCTTGAACTTTTTCCTTTGATATTGCTCATAGATCTTCCCCTACACATCCAAAGGAAATAGGGATAGTGTCATAGCATACCAATTAACACACACACATCAACATTGAAAGAAAGCACAAGAGACAGTCTGGGTGAGGACAAAACCTTTAAAATGGATTGTGTGTTTTAAGGGCCTAGGCAGCTAAATATTGCAAAGCCACAAGCTCACTCTCCCTACAATGGGAGAATCGGAATGATAGAAGTGATAAAACTTTTAGGCTGAGACAAAGACAGTTTCATAAGTAAAGCAAAAGGTGCGTGTGCAAACAAAGAAAAATCAGGAATTAATTCATTGCTTCACATCAATAGGCAGGTATTCAGCCATCTCCAGGAAATACAGGCTTCATCACACACCAGTGTTATTTAGGGAAACAAACACTGAACATCCCACTCTTCCTCCCCCTCCCCCCAGTTTTGACTGCTGAGTTTTGATATATGACATGGAACATCCCCTTGGTCAGCTGGGGTCAGCTGTCCCAGCTGTGTCCCCTCACAGCTTCTCCAGCACTCCCACGCTACTCCACAAGTAGGTGGGGCAGTGTGAGAAGCAGAAAAGGCCTTGAAGCTGTGCAAGCACTGCCCAGCAATAACTAAGACATCCCTGTGCTATCAACACTGTTTTGATCACAAATCCAAAACACAGCACCATACCAGTCACTACAAAGAAAATTACCTATTCCAGACAAAAAACAGTACAAAATGGACTTCTATAACCTAAGTAGAATCTCTTTTCCAGTGCTCTTGGACAAGAAATGCTGAGTCACTTAAAATACACATGAACTCCAGTTCAGTAAATCACTTAAATCTCAACTACCTAAAATGAATTAGAAATTCTGCATCTGTGAAACAAGCAACTCACCTAAACAGAAGCCAGATGTACTGACAGTCCACAGCCACCTCAACTCCCTCCCTCTTGAGAGATTCATGCTGCTACACATCAAAAGGTTCTCACATCACACTTTATGTATGAGAGAGATTAATTCCCTAAAGTCTTACCTACCCAAATAAATAGATCATACAGACCTTTCTGCCACCATAGAGACCTGGAGGGTTCTGTGTGGCAAACAGCATGAAGCGAGGGTGAGCTTTGACAACTTCCTGAGTCTCAGTAATGAACAGCTCTCTGTTATCATCCAACAAGCGGTTGAGAGCCTCCAGAACATCAGTGGGAGCCAAATTCAATTCATCTAGAACAATCCAGTAGCCCTTTCTCATTGCATCTATGAGAATGCCTTGGGGGGAACGGAAAAATTCCAAGTTAAAAATCTTATCAAGCAAATCTAACAGAAGCACGCACTCAGATACTTTTAGCAACCCATTTTCATTCAGGATAAACACTGATCTAGAGAAGGAAGCAACAGTATTGTTTAAATTGTTGACTTACCATCTTTAGGTCCAATAGGACAAGCATGATCAGACAGACATGAACTTTTCAGAATTCAATGAAATTCACACAAGTGATTACCAATAAAGTGCAACTACTAACTTTATGACAGGTCATCTCTCCATTGTAATAAACCAGATATGTTAAGCAGAAAAGAAGAAAAAAAACCCCGGCCATTGAAATGAGACAGGAATTTGGAGTATATAGAACATGCTCACTTACCTTCCTTAAATACCAGCTTTCCAGAGGCATCTGATGTGTAACAGCCAATATATTCTTGGATATCAGTATGCTCATGGTTGTTAATCCTTACACAATGATTCCCAGTAGCAGCAGCCAACCAGCGAATTAAACTGGTTTTACCAACAGAGGTCTCTCCTTGAATCAGTACTGGATGAGTCCTAAAAGCCATGACCAAAATAGTGGGTTAGAAGCAGGAGCCATGCCTTTCTCACACACAAGGTGTCAACATTATTAAACCACATTACCAAAACACCACCACTTCACTCATTTAGGGTATCCAAGATCACACACTAACAGGCAAATACAAATAACTTTACTCCCAAGTGCTAACAGCTACCCATGAAGTTTTTCATGGCAGTGTGAAATAAGCAGGTTATTCTAACTGCAAATTTCTAGATCAGAATTTAAATAAAACTAGGTATGGCAGCAAGATGTTTTAAGGAAACAAGAAACATATGTATAAATTTCAAGTCACTCTATAATGAAAAGTTAACTGTAAAGTAGAAGGAAAATAGACATTATTCATAGACTTAGAGGGGCACCAACACTCAAGGCCTAAACAAACATATTTAACCTATATTTTTAATTAAAAACTTGAAACACTTACCCTGCAGACACAACCCTGACAATGTCTTTCAGATTAAGCTTAACTGAAGGGGTGAGCACGTAACTCTCATCTACTGTAGGTTCTTTGTCCCCAGCTGAAATCCAGTATCCTTCTATAAGTATAAAACTCCCTCCTTGGGGTTTTGGTATTTGCTAAGGAGACATGATAGAAATAACAGATTATACAAACGGGTTTCAATTTGCTAATGAAAACAACTACTGTTACACCACTGCTACCTATGCTGTAAAGAAATTTTAAATCAATCCCTGAGCACTCCTGCAATAAGCACTGTCACAGAATGCAAATTACAGGAAAAACCTGACCAGATTGTTTCAGGGTCATGAAGCAGGAATCTTTGCCAGTGCCATGAAGATAAAAATGTCTCAAGAGCCTAGCACTGAATTTTGAAGGGCATTTTCAGGCAGGAACTTTGCTTTAATCTTTTTATGCTCAGACACATTTTCCAGTACGAAAGGGTTTATTTTGAAACCAATACCCATCTCTTAAACTGGCTTCCCCATCCCCCACGCAAACTCGTGCTCGGTTCCCAGCACTAGTGATATTCTTCCTTTCCCATAAAAGACAAAGCACAGATGCTTCTTCATATCCATATGTTCTGCATTCAGAGTTTAAAAATATAAAGCCTGAGAAAGCTCCTCAAAAGTCTGTGAAAGCTTTACAGTTGGAGCCACTGCATTAAGCTGCCCACACTCCACAGTGCTGGAAGCCTGAATAAATAAACAAATAAATGAGCTCACATACAAACATTCAAGCAAAGTGAAAAACTACAGAAGAATGGTACTAATTTTTTCTAGTTCTTATCTTTATAAAATGAAAAACAGAACTGCAAGAAGGAAATGTAGAGGGAAAAAAAGGAGAGAAGACAACTCAAAATAAATTCCACTTTAAATACCAGACAGCTCTTCATAATCTTAGTTGCCTACCTGCTTGAGAAGGCTTTTGATGTTGCCAGAGACTATATGCTGGCAAATTAGCTTTTGAACCACTGGGTGAGAACCTCTGTCAAGCTGCGTCAGGAAACTCAAACAGAAACCCTAAGAAGAAGAATTATTTTCAGTGATAAATACGAAAAGTAGGGGAAAAGATACAGACTAAAGAACCATTTCTGTTCAATACTGAACCTAGAGAGGATTATCTTTTACCCAAACAACCTCTGTAGTGAATACACACTGAAACAAATGCTAGCACAGGTGATCACCTCATACAGGGAGCGCGCTATGCTGCCACACGGATTAGACGCTGCAAATCTCAATGCCCTGCACAGGGTACGGAGACTGTAGTGTGGTCTGTGGCCAGTTCCATCCACCAACTTTGTTTCTGCTTCCTTTCTCACAGACAAATAAAAGCTGCAAAAACAAATTTACACAGAGCTGTTACTGATCAGACCACTGCTCCAAGGAATTCAAACCCAAGTATGAACACCTCAGCTTATTCCCAACTGGAACTTTTCTTAGAAGCTCCAGGCTGGGAAAGCCATGCCAAGCTCTGCCATCTGTACAATCAGTGAAGCAAAGCAACAGAGTATTTTTAGAACTGTATTTTTGAGAGAGCTTGATATACAGGGAGTGACTATAAACTCCAAGTATTCTAAATGTGAGATAGTTCACCTTACACTACAGGAAAGAAAAGTAACTCTAGACAAATACAACAAACCATTTTAGTCTCTCAGATGTGAAACAGGACTGAAATAACAATACTTTTTAACTGGTGCCACCAAGAAAACAATTCTGAATTAATAAAAAATAGAAATCTCCTTCCCACAAGTACAGAAACCCTCAGAATCAAGATAGATGTCCATGTTCTTCTGTTTCCTAAAGCTATGCCAACTGCTCCATGGGGAGCATTATGGTGTTTCCCAAAGCAGTCTAGCCACGGACTACAGTTACATACTTTCTTTTTGTGACTTTTTTCATCAAGAATTATAAGAGATTACAGTCAACTCACTTCACAATTCCTTGTACTGTGCTTTTGTTCACATTCAAGCTTCTCAGATAATCCATGATAAGAATCTGCAAGTCTCCTTCATTTCTCAATTCTTCTACATAAAGTTCAGTAAACCTGAAAGAATCAAATCAATCTGTAGCACTTAAGGCACCTGACCATATTGAAAAATCATGTTATATATAAATCTCATGGCATGTAACATTTTAAATTTTTAAGTAACAGAATACGGGTAGTTAAAGCTATAGACCTATAGACTGTCAAACCTACAGACAGACTCAAGAACCAGAGCAGTTGAAAAATAAGGTATTACTAATACTTCCAAGTAATTTATCTAAATTAGTTTAATTTCTTAGACTGAAAGTGAACAATGTGACTTAAACTACAATTTTAAACAATTTGCAATAGATACCTGAATGTTACAGCCTGAACAACGCAGTACTGACACAGCTGTAGCTATTTTTGACAAATAGTAGTAGGTATTTTTGACAAATAGAAATACAAATTCATTTAAACTTAGCAAGTTATGCTGATGCTGGACTCTCTCCTGTATTACAATCACTTTCTTTCCTTTCACGATTCTGCAAGACAGCCAATAGCAATAAAACCTTGCTTTGCCACTGGAAACTACAAATGACTAGTTACACATAGGTGGTGCATCTCCACAGTCTTGCAAAGTGTTTAGGAATCTGGGAAGGGACTATACATGCAACTTTTGGCACTCATGAGGGAAACTGCATCAAGCAGGAGATCTGTGCACACAGAAAGGTAGATGGCACTGAAGAATGCATTCGCCACAATTCCAATTTCCTTGCCACAACTTACATGTTTTAAGACCACACATCAAATATTTTGAGTATCACACACCTGCGCCACCATGCAAATCCTCTTCTTTTTAGTGAACGAGACTGGACATGAAGCTTTTTGCAAGGATCATCAACACTTCTGAGTTATCAAGAGAAAGGCTGCTAAACAGACACAAAGCACTTACCTGTCTTTATTACTCCAATCAGGAACATAAACTGCTGCAGTAGCATTCCCAGGTACTGACAGCTTGTGAAGAATAATCATTTCCTGCCCCCACTGACAACACTCTACACTACTGCTAGACCACTTGCTCACAGCTCAGCTACTTCACCAAAGTATCTTGCTGATTCTATTTCATGAAAAACCTTCACCATAATGTGGAAAGCATCTCTCACAGGCAGTAAATTTGAGTCCAGATTTGTATCCTCAGGCTTCAGATAAGGCATTCTGGTCAACTCCTGAAACTAATTAAACTCTGAAAAAGACAGTGACTATTTTGTCCCAGAATCATTATTTCCTACCTGTTTCTTATTCCTAGAGGAAGATTTCTCTTTCCAACATCTGTAGCTGGATTCATGCATGCAAACAAGCGAAAATCAGGGTGACGGACAAGAGGCTCTAAAGTAAAGCAGAAATAAAAGACATAAGGTTCACAATAAACACTGGATATTTATTATGTTAAATAAGGTATATTTTATCTAAGGCAACTTTCTATTGCTGCACTACTAAAATTCCTTAAAAATTCCAGTGGCAAAAATTTTCAGAGAACCCCACATGATTTTCTCAGAAGTACCTGCATCTTCACAACAGCCACAGGCAAGTGAAACCTTGACTTTTTTGTGCATAGCGAAATGTTTTAACAAATGTCTTGGGGTGACCTTATGATGTGTATCCCATATTGCTGCCTATGCCCAGAAATTAATTCCTGTGCCTTTCTATGACTCTAAACTGAGCCTGAGAGGGGGAAGGAAAAACTGAGCAAAACTTTTTCAAAGCAGTTTGCAGCTTGTTCAAGGTCACACACAGCAATTTTTTTTTCCCAGTTGCGGCGGGGGAGGGAGGAAGCACCCGGCTGGCTGCTCCCGGGTCAGTTTTTTGGCCAGTTGTTCAGCTCCTTTTTCTCCGGAGAGAGACTGTGAGTTGAATTTTCCCTTTCCCTGGAATTTCAGATTTGCCCCTTTTCCACTGGATTGCTTCAACATCAGAGCACATCAGGAGGACTTTTCATCAGGCACAGAGGGCCTGGCCCTGGGCCAAGCCCCAGCTCCAAGGAGACCAAAGGGAGGACTCGAACACTCTCCCAGGTTTTTTCTCCACAGCGAGAGATTTTATTACTTAGCATTATTTTCCTTTCCCTGTGTGTTTGGTAAATAAATAGTTTTTATCTCTTTCCTTTGAGGAAAATTTATTTTCCCCGAACCTGGTGGGAGAGGGGTGGTGACCTGCCTTCTCTCAGAGGATATATTTCTAAATTTGGCCAAACCAGCACATATTTAGTTCAAAATGTTTCAAAAATTATGTAAGCCCTAAACTTGCAACTCTTTTTGTCTCTTTCAGAACAATAGCCAGTGCTTCCCTTGGCCAGGAAGAAAATCCAGCCTAGGATGCTCACACAACACTTGCCTCTGTCTGTAGCTCTTGAGAGCAGCATTCAGCAACTGCATTTTTTTACCTTTACATCTGTAAAAGGAGTTAACTTCCTACACAGCAGCCCCTGCAGTGCTGTTGAGAACACACCAGTGTTTTGGACTTCTTGCAAAGAACTATAAAGCCTACAAAGAGCACATCACTCTTTTGCACACATTCATTTTAATGGTAAATGAGCTCAATTTATTTTGAGCTACACAGGATAGGGAAGTCAGCTGGATACCAAGATACAGAAAAGAAAGCATAGAAATAGTACCTGTGTCTCCTCTGTCTAATAACACCAGTGACCCAGATGATCCTTCCAATAAACCACTCAGGCACTCCAAAGTCTCTGCTGCAGCCAAGTTAATTTCATCCAATAAAATCCACTCTCCTTTTTTTACTGCTTGTGCTAGAGTACCCTAAAAATAAGACAAATTTCTTAATCATGTTGCCAGCAATGATATATCAGCTGAAGCATTCAGATACAGGAAATACTTGGTGTGCACTCTGTGCCTTGATTAGACAAATGGCAGCTCCAAACCTTTTACAGCAATAGCAGTTTTACTGCTCTCTCTCAATAACAGCAATTATTTTGCCAGTCACAGAAGTCAGGCAGTTATCACACCATTACATCAGACATCAGTTTGACTGGTTCAAATGTAAGATTTAAGATCTCTTATTTGTGCAATGCTGTCTGTTGGTGATACCTACCACTGACACCACATAGAATAAAGACAGTTAATCCAAAGACACAAGCAATATTATGCTCCTATGGAATCTGTACCTTATTAATTAAAACGATGACTATATTAATTAAAACATGACTATATTTAAGTCAAAGGTTCTCCAACTATTCATACATACATTTTTTATAGAGGACTGGTCAACATTTTACACACTTTACATGAAATTTGAGTGCATATATTCAGACTAACAGGGTGACAAGGAGCAAGCATGCATATACCTCACAATTTCTCCTAATCACACTTAATGTCATTAAAACATATTATGGGTTGGAAATGTTTTGAAAAATCACTTTTAGATAAATAATCAATCCTTAATATTAAATCTTTCACAGGAATCCCTAGACAGAAGCATGAGCTACTGGAGACTGGTCAAGAAGTTTTTTCTAATCTGATACAGTTGAAAAGATGGTATGACATACTCTTTTATCATACCAGTCCTAATTCCTATTATACAGCACTGATTTAATGTGCTACCACAAAACATTCTCCCACTCCCCATCTAAACATTGCCTCCTTGAAGCTGCACACTTTGTTTCATGAGTTATCATGGAACACATTTTACTTCACAGCAAGGTTCTTGCCAGGAAGCTATTTATATAATACTGATTGCAAAGACTTTTAAATACTTCTCCTTATTCCTCCTAGCACCAAAATGCAAATCCCTAAATACCTCAACAAATGCAAAGAGAAGAGCATTTTCTGTCATTTTCATCTGTTGATGAGCGTGATTCAGTTTAAGACCAAATGCCTCCCACTTTTCCTTCAGTGGCAAGCCTGCAAGCAAAACAAATTTAAGTTTGGACCATCCAAACAATATCACAAAAAAAATGTCTGACAACAGCACTTTAATCAAGTTGTTTCCAGCACAGAGGCAAAAGCAAGCTTGAGCAACAAAAACATTCAAGTCCTGCAGGTGACACACCACAAATTAAAAAAATAATTTAATCTTGTTTTGGTTTTTGTGTGCGTGGTTTTTTGTTTTTTAAATTTAACTGTACCCATATGTGGATAATGTTCAGATAATTTGCTATTCATTCCTAGATGAGGAACAAACACTTATACTGCACTTTGTTCCAGCATGACTGTTATCACTCTGATTTCCAGAGAGAGAAAGACACGTCAAAAAAATAAATTCAAATTTATAACCCTTATGACAGAACAGATTAACAATGAACACTTCAGTATCAATAAACACACTGATGCTTATCAGTTACAACATTACTTACTATAGCACTGATTTCAGTTACTTGCTAAAAATCACTAACTGAGCTACATACAGCACCAAAATTCCTCAAGAAACTTTGCAAGTTACAGATTTCAGCTTGTCTTTATTTCAGCTTATCTTTATTTTAGCATTGTCAATTCTTGGATTAACTAGTCTTTAAACCCTATTTTTTTTTTTTTTTTTTTTACATTTGTGGGCATTTCATTTAATATCACTTAAAAGAAGAGTGGAGATAAAGTTCATAATTAATTTTACTTAACCCAAACTGAATGAAAGCTACAACTTCACTTATTCTGCTGGTCTAGAACCAGACACAACTCCGTACAAGACAAAGTATCAATGCTGCCCCAGCCCCAAAATGGGTTGTGAAGTATAAAACAAGGAAAAACCTATTTGGGAACTAAACCCCATAGAAACAAAAGAAAACACTAGGCAAGTCAGCATCACCGCCAGAGGAACCAAGGCAAAAGCAAGCTCTTAAAATTATTACTACCCTAAAACAGTTATTACTTCGGGCTTGGGTTTTTTGTTGTTGCTTTGCTTTGTATTTTAAATAGGACATATTTGTGAGACATAAGCAGGTTTCAGGACTGAAAGTATGAATGCATTCACATAGAAGATTGACACACAACCAACCAGGACTGCTCACCAGCACAGCAAACAAGTGCTGAGTGGAGACCAGATGTCAAGGGTACCATAGGGCAGACAAGTCAACCTCCACACTGTCAGGCATAGCTAACAGCAGAGATGAGTTAGAAAAAGGAAAAACAAAACAAAACACAACCCAATCACTATTCTAACAGAGTTCTGAATGTCTTGTTGCAATGTTGACATTGCATTTCTCAAAACCAGAAAAAAAGATGTAATATAGGGGGAGGGAAAACCCCCTAAACCTCAAACAAACCCAAATTAAAAGAACAGAAGTCACCATTATTTATGTACCCTCTGCAGTGGTTCAGCACTAACGTGTGTTTGATCCATCTGAAGTCTTACCAGATGCATTTTCTTTTACTTCTTTATTAATAGCAGATTTATGAATATGTTGCATTAGTTTTAGCAGATCATGCCAACGCTTCTGCCTGTAGCAAGTCTGAATGTGTCCCAAGAATGTTTGATTTTTCTTCCTAGAGAATGTCTGAGAGAAGAGTTCTTCAAAAGACTCTCGCAGAGGGAGCCAGATCAGCTTGTTATCCACAGGCTTGTAACTGAAGAGAAGCAAAACAGTAATTCCTCATGTGAGACAGAGTTATCTGTGAACTTAAAAAAGAAAACAACCCCAAAACCAGTTACTTGTAACAACAATATGCTGCATGGATGAAGCCTTGTTTCTGAAGTTTTTTACTCAACTAACAAACCATGTAAAATTGCACATATTTAAATGTACCTCATGAGGCAATTTTGTAAAGACAGGAGCACCCTGACAAGCAAAATATTTGTAATACTACCAAACAGTATGTCCAGTGAATATTACATCAGATTTCTATTGAACAACTTAGCCATTTTTAAAGACATCGGGCTGTGTTTCTGAATGACGCAATCACACACGGCTCTGCACACAATTCAGTGAAATTGCTCTGTTCTGCAGCAAGGACAAGAGGGTTCCTGCATGCAAACATGTTTCTTAAGACATACATCCTACTATTAAACAGATACTGCCCATTTGTTACACAGAACAGACAGAACAGTGGTCAGTGACTCACCCCCCTAAGAGATCTGCTGTGTCACTTTGTTGGTTCATGTTGACAACCCTCAAACGTTGTCCTTGAAACAGAAATAGAAAGTGCCATCATCTTGTGGTTTGTTCATTTGTTGTTTTTTAAATTATCTTCACGTAAGTTACAATTTTCACTCATTATTTACCTGTAATGTGAGCTAGGTACTGAACTGTTGAAGTTTTGCCAGTTCCTGTTTCACCAACCAAAAGCACAGGCTCTCCTTTGACAACACACACTGCAAGCTGTTCAATCAATACTGCAGATGGCCGTGTGGCAGCAAAGGTATGTTTTGCCCTGAAAAAACAAAGCAAGTTACTCAAAACTAAGATTTATCAAGGAGCTCATTCCAATTTTACCTTCACCATTTTTTAGTGGAGGGGTATGATTTAGGATTTTTTTTTAATATAGGTCTGAAAAGAAATAGTTCTAAGATATCCTTCTAAGATACTTACTTTTCTCAAGATACAACCTAAAAATTCAGGGTTTCCAAGTAACTTCCTGGCCAATGGAGTTAGCAACACATACTACAAAAATCTCCCTTTACAAAGGCAGATCCATCAAAATCATTTTATAACTGCTGTGGCTCCACACTGCTTTGAAGACACTCTAGTTCAAAGAAGCTGAAAATCTCTACGGCTTTATCTGCCAGAAGCACAATGCAGACAACTCTTAAAGATACACACGGTAAAACTAAGATCGCAAGGGAAAGAACTCTCACATTCCTTTCATTAGGGTGAGAATACCCAATTCACATTTTCCTTAACCCTGTGACTTGCAGTCTATTCTACTCCACCACAAAACATTTCAATTCACATGGAAACTACAGGATATTTTACCTCTGTACAGTGAGAGCCTGGTTCTGCTTCTTCACAAGATGCACTCTTCCGACAGAGACTTCTTGTTCCCTTATTGAAATTTCTGGTTTATAGAGTTCACAGAAGAACTCCACCTGTGAAAAAAGCATCAACATTTCCAATACTAATGCTGCTTACATCACACTAAGAACACCCACACTATGCTACCAGCATTACTTTGCAGCAAGCTAATTTTTAATGGTAAAATTCTAGATTTTTCAGGTTTTAAATACACATCACCTAAAACAGTGAAGGACCTCAGAAGTGTTTTTATCTGTACAAGCAACTTTCAGCTTAATAACTTCATAATAGTCTTTGCCACTCTATTTCTACTTCACCTACTTCCATGGTAAGTTCAACTACATAAACTTGAACTGTTATTTTAACAATAAACAAACAACCTCCCTTAAAAAAACCCCTTTGTGTAAAGAAGGGTATTTTGCCACTTGCAGGGAATAATACACTCCTGTAATGAAATAATGCAAAGAAGGACAAAGAGAAAAACCCACAGAAGTTTCAGGGATCCATCTGTCAGCTTACAGGAGGGAATTTGATTTGCAGACTTCTACAGTCAGAAATAGTTGACAAAGAAATGATTTAGTTTAGTTCTGTCATTTATAGAGCTCCAGAGAGGCAGCTTATTTTGTAATCAGTGAGTACAGAACAAGTAGCAGTAAAGATCACGTTTCCCTCTGATCTCTCTGTTTAAATGATTAACATGCACTGTAAACCACCTAAGAAAAAACCACATTCTTTACTACCCTGTGCATCTAGTGATATCATGTGCTTAGGCAGCTGTGCAATCCTTTTGCATCATGAGGCCATTTGCTCTAAAACAGGTTCCCTGGAACCCTCAGATTAAAAAAAAAAAAAAAAAATGCAGCTGAATATAAAATAGGAGAAAAACAGATCCTGGGATGGAACAGAGCGCAAAAAACCTGTTTGGGACAGAGAGGTGGGCATAATTTTAAATAAAAAATAGCATAACATGTTACAGAATAATTGCAAGCTATATAATACAGAATACTACCAATAAAGATTATGTTAATTATAGCTCAACATACCTTTTTTTTTGAAATGTTTAGGTAACTTCCAATAACTTTTGCCATTTTCTGTCTGCTCCCTTGGTTGGACAACATGGCTGTGAAACAGTCCAGTGCCTGTCAAGGAGAAAACCAACTTGTTGAACACTAGTTTTGTATGATTTTATCTGACAAGCACCATCTTAATAGAAACGAACCCAAATCCAATCCAACCATTGCAAATAAAACTATTTCACTGTCCTCAGATCAAGTCAAACAACAGAGTTCAAAAAGATGTAACAAGGACTTCTATACTCTGTAATGTAGTGGGTTTCTACCAAAAGCAAAAACTTTTCAATGCCCAGTCACAAAAGCTTTTTTTAGATGAATGGACCAAAATGGAGAAGGAAGCAACATCTCAAAATTGCCTCTGACTGATGCACACCCAAAAAATTCCCAACCTAGACTGTAGACTGATCAACAGGGAAGTAGAAACGCAGCCCCATGTTAGAAGACAAAGAAAGGTCTCAGTCATATGCAATCCCAGCTTGTATCAGTTAAAATTATATGCACCATGCTGTTTGTATGACAGCAGTAAAGTCTTTCATCACCTTACTGCAAGCAACTTTCCTAGTAGCAACAAGAGCTTCTGATTAGAGATTATCACAAACATTCCAACCACAGTCCAATTGCTTCAAACAAACCCCAAAAAATTCCCATCTCACATTCCCAAAGAGAGTATTTTGCGAGACAATGCTAGAATTTGGGTAATCAATTTCTAGATCAAGTCTTACCGCACCTCCTGAAAAATATTCACTGCTGTGGTTGAAGAGTTACTGTCAAAGTTGTAAGCAATCCTGCTGCACCAATTCAGTAGGTCTCTAAAAAGAAAAACCAAAAAGATTTGGTACAAACATGCCAAAATACACATCACCTTCTTTCATGTTCAGCTTAGGCCATGACACCATCTTCTGGCAGCTGCACGTGTAGTTGTTGTGAAAATCGTACATGGGAAGACACAAAGAGGTTGATAACTCTGAGGAGTAGCTGAGCACAAAGACCAATGTTGCTTATAAGCAGGTAATACATACTCCACTAAATCATAATGCAACAATGAAACTGAAAGGTGTTAAAGAATCCAGAAAAGTATAAACCCCTCATTTTTTCAAGATACAGATTCCTTATCAACAACAAGATCTTCCAAAAGGCAAGAAAAGGAAACTTTGTTCTAGAAAAAAACAATGTTCTTATGTTCCACAAAAATATTAGGTACTACCCACACCTAATATTTACTAACTAATTCACAAAGCACTACTGGTTACAGAAATTCCAGATGAGTAGAACTGACATTTGGTAGGAGAGGAAGAAATAATTCAGCATCAAGCTACATTTCATCACAGAATTTCTGAAATTCACAGTACATTACAGATACAGTTATTTTCAGTTGCCTTAAGTTATAATGCTGAGAATGTTCAGTATGAAACAATTTAGATAATATACTCAGTTGCTGAAAACATTATCTTCTAGCTACTGAGAGAACATTATACAGCACCTTCCAGTTTTTACTTAGTACTGATATCTCGTGTTAACAATAATTAAGAATAAATTCATATGGCCAGATACCAACTAAGCACTGCATATGACAAAACCTACACGTTCCCCCACACCCACCAAAAAGGAAGTACAGCAAATAGGAAGTTTAAATAATCCAGAATGAGTTTCTTTAAATGATATATTGATCATTATTTTAAAACAAAAAATGTATTTTCCCAGTTTTTGCAAAATTCCCATTTAATTATTCAAGCTTTTACAATTATTTTTAAAAAATTAAGAAAAATAACAAAAATAAACCCTTCTATCTCTGTAGCTAGCTGACTTCCAATAAACATGTAAGAAAAGACAACCTTAGAGATAGTTCTCGTCCTTCCAGATTTGGTTTCTTATGTTCTGATCTAGATTCTGATGCTGCTTCTGATGTGTGACTGGAGCCAGCAGCACAGTTTTCTGGTGACTGATACTTGTCTCCCGCAAGGTCCATGAAAATTTCTAGCAAGTGATCTGTCACAAGAGCAAGGCTGGGGTATCTCCTTTGGAGGACCTGAAAGAAGAAACAAAAAAGAAGAAAATGAAACGAAACAACAAAACAAAAATCCCACCTGCACTGGAAAGAAACCAACCCCGTTTTTTACCAGGAGATGCTTCAACAGATACTTTAGCTAGCAAGCTACATGAAACTGCTCCCTTGCAGTCTCTGATCTGAAGAAAACAGAAGTTATCATGACTACTATGATACTGATTTTGATGTCAAAAATGAACTTTGCCAACTCAACTCTACTCCAATTCATTTAATACATTCACACAAATACCTACAGGAAGAACAGAAAGTACATTCAATCCTATCTGAAGCCAAACCATGACCACACAACTTTACAGCTGATTACAGAAGTCCTTATCTCCCACCCTTCTTTTTATGACTAAATTCATTTGAGCGTTCAAATTGTCTTTTCACTGTGCTGACAAAGGCACTTTAAGGGATAATCTCCTTCTGTAGTTTCCTTTCAGCTCAGTTATCTCCACTGAAGTTGCCAACCAAAATATTGCTTCCCAAAATTACTTTTCACAGACATAGGCCAGGAAAACTGGTCCTAACCTGCCAGACTGACTTTTAAGATTAACAAGAAGAACATGAGTCTGTTTTCAAGGCAAGCAGGTCGGTGTTCTCGAACATTGTCTCTTCTATTACTACTACTGAATCTTAGTGCTTAATCTATACATTTTCGTGACTTAAGCTTTAAAGTTGCAGAAAAATAATAAAGAGAACCTAGTGGTAAGCAACATATCTAGCCCTCAAGTTTTGTTTCTTCATAAGGTTTTGATAATTGCTCTTGCCCCATTCCTAACAATTAGCTGACAAAGGACAAGAAAGGAAAAAAAACCACACAGATATTTAAGGCCACCTAGTGACCTAGTGCTGGCTGCTGAATGAGTCCAAATGAGTGAATAAATTCTACTGAAAAAACTGTCTTCTTCATTCTAGAAAACTCAGAACTGTCTCCTCAACTCTTCTGCTAGACACTGTTCACTACCTTTTCTCTTAACTGAGGGTCTTGTAGGACCAGATCCTGTTTTGAGCTCTGTATCACACGGAGAATCTCCAGAGAATTCTATTTTCATATGAGCCTTAGGCTGCTTTAATCTTAAGAGCTACACAAAGCAAACACTTCCCAGAGATGCTAACAAAAGAAAGATGTTAATAGAAGCAATTATTTTTAATTGATAACTGACCAACTATTTTTCAACTCAAAGCTTATAATTAGAGTGAGCTCAATTTTCTTTTTTGCTATTTCTCTCTGCTTTCAAGTTTCTGTGGGCTAATAAGTGGCAAAGTAACTTGATTCTTAGACCCACACAAAGCAGAATTGTGTCTGTCAAGGCAAGTTCCAGGAATCTTTGTTCAATTCACTTCAAATTTTCCTGACAAACTGCCTGTTTACTTCAAAATTGGCAGCATAAAGCTGAAATTGTAAGGGTCTATTGTGGAACTTGAAGATAAAAATAAGGATTCAATTAACTACTGAAAAACATTTATTACCCTAGGTTGAAACAATTATTCACATGCCACAATGGAGCAACACACCCCATACCTCCTTGAGTTCTCCTTTGCTCATGTTATCCAGATGTATTTTGGTCCAGTATTTGTCCAGAAGAGCAGCATGGCTGCTTTGCTGCCTGTACCAACCTCCACCACAGCTGAATATCCTAAATCAAAACAACACGAAGAAACACAGCATGTTGAACGTGGCTGAAGAATTCAGCATTTTCAGTGCATTTCTGTGCATCAAAGAACACGTTACATAGAGCTGCTACAGCATAATGCAACAGGCATGAACGACACTGTCACTGTACTGTGATGTACCCTACCCTGCCTAACCACACTTTCTGAATTGCCTATTATCACAGTGGTTTTCTTCCTATAATGCAAAATCTCCACAGAAATTCTTTTTCTGAAAGACTTAACTTACTGTCGGCTGTCTATCAGAAGCAACATATGGAACCCTTTGTAAAGAGAGAAACCTGACAGAAGTGGCCTGCGAAGTATCTTAAAGGATCTGTGCTCTTACTGCAGAGATGCAGGAAAAGCATCTCTAGCTTGTCCCCTCCACATTGGTTTATGATTATTCTTCCTCATCCTCCAGACTCAGCTCTTGCCATCATACATTTCATTCCCTTTGTTCTTTTACTGCAGCAATAACTATTCAGCCATGTGGTTTTTTACCCACTGTGGAAGTAGCCTTGCACATGCAAAATACTAGATTTGGGGTTGTGGTTTGGCTTTTGTTTTCTGGTGGGTTTTTGTTGGTTTTTTCTTCTTTGTTGTATTGTGTTTGGTTTCAATTGTTAAATACCATTTCCCAGCTGTAAACTCAACAGATTTAGGGAAACTACTCTAACTAGCTCAATGAAGACTATAATTTGCTGCTATACAAACTGTTCACTGATGTGCTAGCTTTGGCTGGGATAGAGTTAAATTTCTTCGTAATAGCTGGTATGGGGGCTGTGTTTTACATTTGTGACCAAAACAATACCAACAATCCAGGGATGTCTTAGTTACTCCTGAGCAGGGCTTCCACAGATTCAAACCCTTTTCTGCTTCTCACCCTGCCCCAGCATAGAGGGTACACAAGCAGCTGGGAAGGGACACAGCCAGGACAGCTGATCCCAACTGACCACAAGGACATTCCATATCAGATGGGATCATGCTTAGCATATAAAGCTGTGGGAAGAAGGAAGGGTGAGGATGCTCAGAGAGATGGCATTTGTCTCTGTTTGTGTGGAAACCTTTTGCTTTACCTAAATTCTATCTCAACCCAAGATTTTTCCCACTTTTACTCTTCCAGCTCTCTCCCCCATCCTGCTGCAGGGGAGTGAGCGAGCGCCTGTATGGTGCTTAGTTGCTGACTGAGGTTAAACCATTACAGCCATGCCTTCAGAAATAAAAATTATTAGGAAATGAGGCAACCAAAAGAGTTGACTACAAAGGACTCAATTCCAGAAAAAATAGATCAGAAGAAAAGAACTAATTTACAGAAGAAAGACAAAAGCAGGAAAATATGTTAAAGGCTTTGAAATAAACTATAAAAGATTTGAAAACAGCTTCTATTGCTTGTTAATTGGAAATTGCTAAAATACTCCTAACACAAGTATCTTGCACTTAAAAGTACCTTGGACTTAAAAATAGGATACCCATGCTCTCAATCTCATTTAAGTTCACAAACTTACCTTCTGGTTGCAAAAAATTGGAATCCTGGTGCTACTTTTAAACAGTCACCACGACCAGGAATCAGTAACTCTCTTTTCTCCAAAAGAGGAATCAGCACAGAGATCTGGAAAGAAAAAAAAAAATTTTTTTTGATGGCACTAACAGACAGCACAACCATCCACACTCATTTCCCACTTGAGATGCTGGAGCAATGCCACGGAGCACCATTCCGGTGCCAGCAACTGCCATTCCCATAGATTGCACTTCCAAGTGATGCCAACAGGAATTGCAGAGTCCCCAGCAATTTTAATCAAAATTTTTGATGGCACTAACAGACAGCACAACCATCCACACTCATTTCCCACTTGAGATGCTGGAGCAATGCCACGGAGCACCATTCCGTTGCCAGCAACTGCCATTCCCATAGATTGCACTTCCAAGTGATGCCAACAGGAATTGCAGAGTCCCCAGCAATTTTAATCAGCAGTGGAAGTCATAGGTGTAATGTTTACTTACCCTTTTTTCTCCTGTATTCAAATTTAATGATAAGAGAATGGAATAACAGCCTTTACTCTGCAAGTCCAAACCAAAACTATTTATTTTTAAATTATCAAATGACTTATTAGACACTTCCACACCAGAAGCTTTATTTTCTTTATCTGCCCAAAGAAAGATGACCTGTATCTCAAAGATGTCATTCTCAAACATCAACCTTTTCCAGTGTATACACTGCTACCCCCAGGAGAGCCTGGGGTCTATTTAAAAAATCTACCCTTTCCCAGAGAAGGACAGTAATGGTGGTGGAAGAAAGAAGGGAGGTATGACCACACTGACTGCTCAGCACAGAGGGAGGCACACAGAGATCCTTTGATATGGAGCAGACAGGATGCCTGCAGGGAGGACCTGAAGAAAGGGATTTGATGAATGCAGGATACTGTTCAGGGTATGCTTATCATGAGTGCAATGAGTTGAGTCCACAGAAGCAAACAAGTGCACGACCCCCTAGCAGTGAACTGTCTGTACATACAAGCAGTATTCATTTGCTTTCTTATTTTCTATTTCTAATATCAGAAGCCTAGAACCTAATAAACAAACTGACAGGTTATTCAGTCACACAAAGGATGCTTTATGGAACAGATATGAAAGGAAACCACCAGCAGAATGTCCAGCAAGCCTACGCAGCAAAGCATCTCTATCACACCATTCTTGCAAATGACTTGTTTTCAGTAGCCATTACTTCAAGAGGCAAGGATGACTGACTAACTAGTTGTTCTGGAGCCAAAAACCAGGAAATCTTAGACCTTATAATGCTTAGTGCAACAGCACATTTTTAATATGTAAGAAATGTGTAGGAAAAGATGTGGAAGGAATAAAAAGCCCCACACAACAAAACACCAAAAAGAAAATCTTATTAACAGCACCAGCCTCATACATTGACAATATTCTGCGGTGTTCAGGACCACATTTGGTTTCAAACACCAAAACATTATTAAATAGACACATTATCAGCTCATTATCAGTGTCAATTTCAGTCTCCAGAGTGAAATCTGGCATTAGTGGCAGGGTCATGACTACTCTGTAACAAAGACAAAAACTAATGCCGTGTGCAAATATGCGAACAGACATGAATTCTTTCCAAGCCCTTCTAAAGCAGCAGCATTTTCAGCGTGCTGCTACAAAACCCTGGTGATTAGACTCCCAAAACTGCCACCACGGGCATAAAGACCAGTACTTTAAAACAAACATAAAGGTACATACCACATCCAGAGGAGCATAATCAATATCCTCCAGAAGTATCCAGTGACCTTTGGTCACAGCTTGAGTCAAGGTCCCAGGCTGCCACACAAACTCCCCTGGTACATCTGTGCATCGATACATGCCCAGCAGCGTCTGTGACAGAAACCATTGGCACATCAGAGACCGGGCACCACATCCCCAGAGAAAAGGAGGGCAAATAGGACCAAAGTTGGGACATAAGTGACATTCAGCCTCCACCTCACTAAACGATCTGTCTGGCAATCTCTGCCCAGCATTGCACTTTTTCTAATTAAAAAGAAAGGTTTCCCCCTGCCTCCAGTGGCAATTTAACTGAATCATAATAATTAAAACAAGCCAGGTAATTGGAAGTGGATTTAGGAGCTGTGCCATCCTAATTTACGAGGGACCTAAAGTAACACAGAAGACTGGGGTCTAGGGTCACACTGAACTTTATTTCATGCTTTCAAAAAGTCTGTGACTAAGGTAGTAAAAGGAACTATAAAGCAAGTTATTCAAAGGTAAAATCCAGTCAAAGCTTTGCTTTTCTCTCAAATTGACACTTCAATATTTAAGCATTGCTTAAAAAATTGAGTTTATGATTTTACTACTACATATTTTATACCTTGAACTTCATCACTTTTTCTTAAATATGATTGTCTTAAGTCTTGTATATGAGATGAAACAGTTGTGAGATGGTGAAACCAGGTGTTCCATGCAAGCAAACAAGGTGCTCATGCATGCTAATAAAAACCTTCTAATAACTTCTTGTGGATACTAACCACCCTTGAAAACTAAAAATAAATCGTGCCAAACAACATAAATCAACTCAAGCTCCAAAATTCTATATGCAAAACAAGAAGTACATGAAATTACCTACAGATAGAGCTTAATCATTAATATGTAACTGCAAGTCACCTCAACATTCCAGTATCTGACTTTATCTCACCTTTATCGCAAAAAAAAGGCATCAGATTAAACTGACATTAGCTCACTTAAACTGAAATAAAAGTGTTCATACAACCTTTGGCACCAGAATCCTGCCTTTTCCAATACCAATCAATTTTTTTTATATTTAAAAAAAACATCAATAGAGCTCTTCCACAAAAAAAAAAAAGTCCTGATAAAATATAATTTGAATGACACAGGTTCAGCACAATTATGCAAAGAATTTAAAACCTACTGGAAAATAACTGCTATTTTTCTTGTTTGTTTATTTATTCATTCTCATCAATAGTAAGACCAGTACTAATGAGTTGGGCAGTGTAGGGTCCTTGAGTGAAAACATTATATTATTAGAAAATTAAGTCCATGCTTTAAGTAAAAGTTATGTCTCATGATCCAACCATAAAACAAATCCATCAGTTACCTTACTATCAGTTTGATCTCCAAGCTGAACTTTCAAAATATGAGGAGGTTTTGCTCTTCCCGTAACAGCTGCTAAATATTCAATTAAAGAGGTTTTGCCACATCCTATTGGTCCTTCTAATAAAACAGGAGTCTGATACGCTACAGCAATAGCAAGGTTTTGAAGATTTGTGAAGGCAGATTCAACCAAAACAAAACTGTTGGTGTTATTTTCCTGTTCAAACATAAAATTTGGGTTACTACACTGAATTTGCTTTTCTTACAGTTGTACAACATAGAACAATTAGGAAAGTGAGTCTAACAAGAAAAATTTTGGCCTGCAGATCTGCATATCAAATAAAATAAGGGAATCTAAAGTTGTATTTATTGACAGGTATTAAAATAGATTTAATCCAAAATATATTATAGCTGAAACACTTAATGAAAAGTATACATACAATTTGATCCTAAGGGGAATTCACACCAAGTTGTCAGTACAGGCATAGTAACTATTCAGTCATAACTCATGTCAATCAAATACAATTTGCAATGTAAGTGAAATTCAGTCATCAGAATGGGTCCAAATCACAGAACAAATCAAATAGCAGTTGCATTCAAATGATGCAAATATGAATATTAAATGAATGAATATGAGTATTTACTTCTTTCTGTAGAGGCCAAAGTACAAGATCATTAAACTCAGTGAATGAAAAAAAAAAAAAAAGGTATATTCAATAACATTTTCATTTTATTCAAAATTAAATGAATGCAGTTTATTGAATGGCAATTAATCAATGCTACAGATAGTCTCCAAATATTTAGACTCTTACAGTCATATCAATATATGGCACAAAAAATAGTGCTTTGTGCCAAAAGGCTCAGAGGAAAGAAATCACAGCATTAAAATGAGTGTCTTGTATTTAAGTCTGACCTTTTTTCACATATAGCTTGATGTACTTCTCTGGAAACAAGAGAACCTGCTTCCCCTCACAGTTTGCTCCTACATCTTCATCAGACCTCCTAAGCTGTCACTGGAACCTCCCTATTGTAACTGGAACTACACTGTAGACCAGACCAGTGAAATACCTGTGGCTATTAAAAAAATAAAAGCATTCCTTTCAGGGAAGTTCTCTCCTCCCTCATAGATAATGAGTATTCTTTCAGTAATCCAGTTTACTGCATGGCCTGGCTTCAGCACAGCTGCAACAGCTGTGATGCTGCCATGGGAGTAAGAATCTTCTTAAACAGCTCTACAGTTTCCTCTCCTACAGCAAATTTCAAACCACTCTCAATCCCATAAAAAAATCCCAAAAGGCTAGAAAACAGTGAATTCAAAAACAGAAGCGGGGAGAAAAATGGGGGGGGGGGGGGGGGGGGGGGAGAGGGGAAGGGAAGAGGAATCTGGAGGAAAAATCCTCTTTCCTTGCTTCTGCTACTCAAACAATTCTAGACACTAGTAGTCTTCATTCATTTCTTTGTCCCGTTGTAGATCACTGTTACAAAATTAAACAAAAAACTCAGCTAAGAGCTAAAACTGCTACCTAAAGGAGAAAAACAGTCAGGAATACTGGCTGTAGCTACAAAGAGGGATCTGGAGAGCTTAAGTTGAATAGCAATTAAAAAGAAAAAAGGTTAAATACTGTTTGTTTAAATACATTTAGCCTTCGATGGGCTTCCCAAAACTGTAAGGCACTATAGTCTGCATTACACTTTCTCAAGTGGTGACAGCAAATTCTTGTTCACTTCCTTTCCCCTTTCTCTGCCTTCCAGAAAAGTTTAAGTAGCAGCCTTTTTTTTTTTCATAGAAGAACTGAGCATATGTTTGGAGAAAGGCTGCATATAAGATGCCTATATAGCACAAAAAAAACCTATGTCATGCAGGTAGAAGCATCTGTCCTAGATCCTGGCTTTAGTCAGCTATGGATTATTACCCTGAGATTGGAGTTACTATGTAAGGCTGAATATTCTTTTGTAATATGTTTCTACAAACTGCTACATGAAGGTAAAGTGAACAGCACTATTGTTCCTTCACTGCTTCACTCCACTGCAGAGCTTCTTTGTGGTGTGTGTATTATGCAACACTAGTTTACAGCACACACTGAGAAAGATACACACATTACCCATAGTATCTCAATGCCATCTAATCAGGAAATAAAGTCAGTTCACTGTACTTAGAAATTCCTAAACCAAAATGTACTGATTTATCCGTGGATTACATACCTGCTCTTCAGAAACATGCTGTAGTCTAGGCAGCACAATGCCACAGACAGCTACTACGTGTGCAGAGAGGTCGCCCGACACAATGTGTCCTTGTGCATAGTGCAGTTCCTTCTCCTTTTGCCAAAACGAGGAGTCTGGATTAGCCAAAACTAGGGCTTTTTCCACATTCTGCAGCTGAGATTCTTCTAGCAACCTGTGAAAGCCATGTTTATTAACTCAGCTGAAAGCCATCAAGAAAAACAAATAGTGTTCATGATTTTAAAAGTTCTTACTTTAGTCTGAAATGTATCAGCTCCTCAGGATTGAATATTTTCTTCAGGAAAGATAATTTATGCTCATCATTCATGCATGTAACCAGCGCAAGACAGTTTGAAGTATACCTAAAAATTGTATTTAGAATAAAATATGTCAAAACAGTCTTAAGAAATGTAGTTTGACAACTGTCAATTGCATACCAAAACATTAAGTTTGGAAAAACGTGCAGAAAACTTTATTCATAGAAATTATTTTAGCACTATGCTTAACATCCTTTCAGATTAGACAAATATCTCAGAACTGAGGAAAGCAATTCTGTCATGGCAGTTTTAATTTATACACCAATTAGCTAACATTTCTCTGAAGAACTGAATTATCAGCAGAAATGTAATAACGGAATGCACTTTCCCAAGTAAATGGAAGTTAACATACGAGACAAGGAATTGAGGTCATCTTTGCCCAGTTTTTTTTCTCCTACCATTTTCCTTCCACACTTGCATTTCATGCTATTTCTAAAGTAAACCTAACGCAATGAAATCAATTCTGAGTGCCTAAAAAAGCCAACAACTCCCAAGTCATCACTACATAAAGCTGTCTTGCAACAAAGGAATATTTAATATAAATCATAAACCAGTTTTCATTTATTATAACACTGGTTTTAATTTCCAAGAACAAAGTTTTGTTCTATGAGCGTGGTGGGGGGGAAGGAAGAGTGGGCAGAAGAAGACTGTTTCAGGACAAAAGTTTGAAAGTCAGCTCATTCACTTACTTAAGACTATTGGCTGAACACCAGGTAAAACAAATCTAGTCAATGAATTACAAGTAATCTCTCTTTTTCTGAGACTAAGCCTGTAATTTTGAAGAGCTTCATAAATGATTTGAAAACACTCTTGGTTCTGCCCTTCCTAAATCATACACCTTACTTAAAATATGTGTTACTAACACAATTCTGAATTTATGTTTTAAAAAGTGAACACTATTAGAGATCTTTTTAAAAATAAAAGGCACTATCAATACTACCACTGACATAAATAAGGTAGAGCATGTGATCAGGTTGAAGCCCTGCAGGCAGAAGCCTAACATCAAACATTGGACCAAATTCCCACATGAAGCCTGTAACAAGGCCAATACGAAGTGTAGCTTAAATAAGCCAAGTTTTGCAGCCCCTGAGAAATCTATATACAAACAATTGAAAAAAGAACCAACTTGGGCAAACTGAAGTTATTTGGAAAGATTCTCTAGACCATAGTTTAAACACTACTAGCCTAAAATTCACTTTGTGATAGATCACGATAGATTTCAAAAGGTCAGTTAAGAAGTACAAGTACAGATACCATTGGTAGGGATTTCTGGTATTATTTGAAGATGCTTTCTATGGCATGTGAACACTGTTGATTAGAACTCAAGACACAGATAAAACCTCCACATCTTCTTCATTGAATAGATGTTACTTACCAACGGACTAAAGTGTCATGACTCCTTAGGAGTGGAACACACACACTCCAGTCCCATAGCTCCCGGAACACTGACTGCTCCTTTTGTAAAAATCTGTAGGCTGCCTCCATGAGGTCTCGTAACTTCATTCGTCTGCGCCCATATCGGACTGTGTTTGCATCCGAGCTCTCCAGGAAAAGCCTCTGGAAAACTGGTGACGTAGTTTTAAAGTATCTTAAAGCAAATCTTTAGAAGAGAGAGAGAGAAAGAGATGGAACACAGACATGTGAGTCAGAAGAAGGAAAACCAGACACTAATAAAAATGTCAGGGCACAGGTCCTAGGACAGTAACTGACATTACTAAGAACTAAGGCCTATAATTAACTTTATTCACTCGTGGGAAAGACAACCACTTCAGCAATCAGCTGACAACAGACACTTAACCTTATTAGAAATCATTACTTAATTATCAAGGGGAAACAGTACTGCCTTTGGTGAAAACTCTTTGATTGTTCTTGTTTACTGAAAAAGTAAGACTGATTCCTACTTATGTACCTTTATATTCTAGCGGCCTAGAGGTCTAATATTAAAGTCAGAGATTTTGGTTGTGAACTATTTTCAGGGCAGCTGTTTTGCTTTCCTGTACATCACAGATGAAAGCCACATTGTATCTTACAACACGATTCAACTAAAATAAACTGTGTTTGAGACTTGTATTTACTAAATAATTCTTTCCATTCAAAACACATCTGTTATTGTGGGAGACTATTCAAATCTTGACATCACCTCTCTTCACCAGGGAACATTAACAAGCACATACTGCCTGGATGAAATGTTAACTGCAATGCTAATGGTTAACGTCTCAAACAACTGTACATTTGCAAAAGCAGCAGTGCTTTGCTGAGGATGTGCAGGGTGACAGCCCAGGGGCAGAGGGGGTGAGCATCCACTGCCTGGGGCTACGAGCTGGGGTTTGGGCTATGCCTGGAAGAGGCTGCTAAAAAGCAAATCCTGCAAAGTGGGATAATGCTTTTTATCATGACAATGTCCTCCCTTACACAACTGGCTCAGGTGCAAAAACTCCCCTCAGGGAAAATACCAGGACATTCACATGGGCCTGAAGGTTTTCATCCCTTCTGATGGGGCATAACTGGCTGAACTACATTAGAGGCAGCTGTCATGTCTTAGGAGGAGTCATAAATCAAAGAGCCCCGAAGTACCCCCAGACTCACTTTTAGGAACTTCCACCAGAGAACTGGGCATGATCCACAGTGTACAACTCTGCCCTGCCGGGGTGGGTACCTGGGCATTCCCACCTGAACCTGAGTGTTTATCAACCCAACAAATTTTATGTTTCATGGGCTTCCTCCATCCCCCGATGGATCAACACTTCGACCATTGCTTGGACCAATGGCCACTGAAACTGCGACATTTTTTATGCTTATATATTGCTGTATTTCTACAGATAATAACCAAAACAGCTACTTATCTCCTTTCCATTGCAACCAAATTGTTCTAAAATAAACAGCACATGCATATATATAAAAACATCAGTCGGTCTGTGTACTTCTCTCTAATCTGCCCCAAAGGATCTATTAACAAGAACCTGAGTTACCCTTGTCTCTGGGGGCTGTAACACTTCCTACGTTCAAACACTGACATCTCATTACTCACGGCAAAACATCAGGGTGGTCAGCAACCAGCTTGCTCATTGCTACACACAGCCTTTCATGCCGATCATGGTTGATCTGGCCACCAGCTTTAATAGCTTCTGCATTTCTTTCCAACAAATCCAGCAGGATGGGCCGAACTTGACGGCCGATCAATACAGTACATTCTTTATCCAGCAATAACTGTGCTAAAGTATTGAGGATGCACTGGCGATCCTGCTGAGTCCAAACCTAAAGGAATGGGAAGTAAGAACAGGTTAAATGGAAAATGATTTTGACTTTCAACTTCAGAACTATTCATGCAGAAGTCAGAGTGAATTTTACAGGAACAAATAGTTCAAAACCAGAAGGGAGTCCAAAATCCCAAAGCAAGCACTCAATTGACACAGTTCTCTGTATTAAAAAAAAAATTCCTTAAAAAAAAAGAGAAAGAGTAAGATGCAGAATGACACACTAAATAGGAATTACAAAGTAGTCCCAAAATCCTAAATCATACTTTACAACTGAAAGATAAAGCAAACAATTTACAATATGTTTTTTTTTAAAGAAAAAGATTAGGAAAATGTTATAACAACTAATACATCTTTCTGCCTAGAATTTCCATTGACCTTAACAGCTTGGTTTCATGAGAGCCACAAAACATTTAAGAATTTGAGTTCTTAAATTTATGTTGCTTCATGGTCACTCTCTCTTTACAAAAAAGAAGCATTTGATCAGTCATGATCACAGCCTTATTTTCATAGCTCTGACAGGGATTATAGCGAGCAATGCTCTTAACAAGAAGCAGCTCGTATCTGCAATTTTGAAGTTGAAAATCTTTTTCTTTTTATGCTGTTACACAAAAATGGTCATTCAGTGCTTTAAAATACAAGGAAAACATATTCGCATCTGTTAGAAGAAAGAAAAAAACCAAACCAACACACCTTACCCTCACATCTACCCCACCTACTCCCCCCAACCCTCTTAACTTTGTAACAACCCATTTCTTGTGTCTTACCCTTAAATTTCTCTGGTCTTTGAGGTTATGTTACTACTCAAGCATCTCTCCATTTCCATGATGCTTAACATATAATGCAGCATAAGTAATTTTGGAAATCAGGATTATGAATTTGCACTATAGCGGTTTTGCTCTTAACTCGGATGCTCCACGCTTCCCTCCCTTATTGAGTGAACCCTTAGCCAGAAGTATTCTGTAATTCAGGTACTTTTTTGCTTCAGCACCACATGCAGCCAATTTCTGCTTCTCCTACGCTTTTGTTACTCGGGTAAAACCTGTTCCTGGTCTCACAGATGGGATGGTTTCATTGTTACAAGAGTGCAGTGGTCCTCTGAAAGGATGACCTCCTAAGGCTCTACCACCGTCCACACCCTCCTAGAACGCATGCAAACCTGTTCCTCGGTCTCCTGAATTTGAATAGACATTCACCCCCATACAGCATAAAAAGCCAGGGAAACTGAGGTATATACACTACAAAGATCAAACCCATCATATTAATTGCAAGCAGTTTCTTACAGGCCTTTTGTTTGCTTTTAGAAGACATAAGCTTATCTTCCTCTCATCTATCACAGCAGCACAAAAAATAATTTTTAAAATGGAGTGAGGCCCTGTTCATTACAGGGAAGCAGATTTTGAGTGGCAAAATGACTGGTAAGTTGTTCAAAGGCAGAATGGCTCAAAAGAACCAGAAATAAACTCCACTGGAAAAAATAAAAAGTACCTCCAGTTTTCAAATTAATTACATCTTTGGCTACCCAAACAAGGCACAACAGGGTGCTTAATTTACTAACCAGAGCTCTGAATATCTGAATAAAGCCAATTAACAATAAAACAGTAAATAATGTGACTGATTCAGTAAATTCTGTATTTACATGTCTATGGTACAACAAATTCATGCCATTAGCAATTTTGTGAGAGGAAGCAGGTTTTTAATCATTTTGTGCAGTACCCTTAGGACATATAAAGCTGTTCAGAAATCACAGTGGCAACATTCTCATTCTACCAAGAGACTGTCTATCTGATTTCAGAGTCTAAATTAAAAATTTTATGGAAAAGCAGAATACTGTCAGAGGGGTTTTTTTAACTAAACATGGCTTTGTGAAACACCAGCTTTCTCAACCAATAGCAATAGACAGCTGATCTGGAAGTGTTCAAGCCTGGGATAGTAAATCTGCACATGTGGTTCCAAGCAGCTGCTTTAAGAAAGCATCACAAAAGACTGTGCCTCCAAACACAGAGCACATACACACACTGTCTCTATTATTAATGAGACACACAAAGCAGATACAGCTAGGATTGAGACCTGGAGTCAGACATGATCCCAGGTGCTGCTCTAGCAGCAGGATGAGCATCTCCTTCCCAACCCGCACAGTATATTTGCTCAGTGCACACAAGGTACAGAAATCTTTAATAATACCCAGCTTAATCCAAACCCTAAATTCATAAACTAATGGATCACAGCAATGAGCAATGTGGTCCCACATGAAATCCACACTTCTGCTCATGACTCACAGGTAACACCAGACACAGATTTAACAGTGGGATACTTCTAAAGAGTAGGAGGGCATAAGGGCCACACATGGGAAATCTTTCTTCCCCTCCAACACAGGAACTCACGTTGTTGTCTCTGTTCCACCACACAACAGCTCTACCACTGTATGACTATGCAGCAATCAATTCAGCAAGATGATCCAAACTAATCTTTCTTATGAAGTCCTACACTGGGTGGGAAAGTTGAATGTATTTTCCAAATCAGCAGGCTTACTGGGCTCAAGATAAGAGAAGCAACACAAATGTGTGGCTTGGCCTTGGGAAGAGGCTAAAAGAAAACAGAGCAGCACCACTCTTTTTGGCAGCTGTTCAGTTCAGCAAAATAAACCAAAACACGAGCCTGCACTCTTCCTATAACCTATGCAGTTCAAGGGGAAAAAAAAAAAAAAAGCAGGGGTGATAAGCAGTCTCACAGGGAGCACAAGCTGGAACTTCCTAAACCTCCTTCAACACATCTCTGACAGAGTCAGACAGATCTCTCCCGCACAAGAGAGGATGAAAGCAAGAAGTTTCTGGTTGACTTTGTATCATTAACACACAGTGTCCCAAAAATCACAGCACTTCAAAAACTAGCAGAAGGAGATGACAATACAGCCCAAGATGGAAGCCAAAGTGCAACATACCTTCCCTTATTTCTAATGCTACATGATGCAAAGTCTAACTAATCTTTCAAATAAAATGTTGAAGCCATATTTCAGCATGAAAAAACCTCTGCCTTAGTTGCCAGAGCACCAAGACATTTTTCTGGCAGATAATGGGTAGCTGTGTGAATTTAAGACCACTAGGTTACCTCATTTTTCCTACACTTATTAATATAAAGGAATAAAGGCACTTTTCAACATCAAATGCTAAGCCTGAAGGACTCTAAAGAAAAGCTTGGAATTATTATTAAGACAACTTTCACTGCTACATAGAAAAATGAAATGCAAAATGAAGGATGCCAAGCTAAACCACCAAGACATTAAAAAGGAAAATCAAGAATGGTGTGCTCAAGATCTCCTGTCCACTTAGGATGGTTGCATAGACTAAAGAGAAGAAATATCCAAAGGGGTTAGATTTTTTGATATATATCTTTCCATATAAGCACAGTGGTAGATGCAAAGGACAGAAACAAGAAAGGGTATTTTTGCATTAAAGTTCCATTCCTAATAGTGTTTTAACCTTCACAGTAATTAACTTCTCTACTGAAATTACATGATCACAGGGAACCAAAATACATACATTTGCACAAAATTCACATTTGGAATTCTATGCAGGAAGACTTTCTGGCACACCTTTGGTAACTCAGAGCCAAAAGCACATTCCACTTTGTGGAGACCCATTGTTTCTACAGTTTGCTTAAATTATTCAAAAATGTGAAGGTGGGAAACAGGTCCAGAGAGCTTTTCATCCCACCTTCCTCATTAAGAGCACCGAAATTTGCTGTATCTTTGCAGAGTTCATGGTATATAAAAATACTTTACAGAAAGGGCTCTAATTCTATTACATACCCAAGCACAGAGAACAAAACCTTCAATGACCACATGAACTGTGCCACACTATGAACCTTAAAAGACTGCTCCTTACTTAGCAGTTGTGGGCAAGTTTCATTCCTTTATGGAACACTGAAGAATAAGTTGCCAGAAAGACATAATGAAGCTGTACAGCAAAGAGAGCTCTAGATTTCCAGAATGCATGCTTCCTAGGTTAGATACAAAGCAGCTTGTAGGAAATCAGGTATGACGTTTAGAGACGGAGTTTGTTTACTGGCAAGACAAGCTTAAAATAATCCTAGAGCTGTAGCTTTCAAGCCTGGAAACAGCAATTCAGTTTTCAAAAGGATGCGTCATTGTTAAGTATTGTGCTGTTCCAGACTCCCTCTATACAATCACTCTTTAACAATTTCCACCTAGCAAGACTTTTAAACCTGAAGCATATCTCCAACCAGTCACCAAAAGGGAAAGGGAACAGTTTCTTTCCCAATCTCAGATCTCAGTGACTCACTTCTGGTTCACTGCTCCATCTGTCTGCTACAACATGCATCCACACCATCCCCGCCTCTATTTCTCAGCAGTTTCTCTCTCGAAAAGCAACTCTTCATCACTGCTTCCCACCAATTAGCTTCAACTCAGGAATATATATTCACATCAATTTTACTTTGATCCTGTGATTTGCGGCAACAGAAGAAAGAGCCATCTGTCTACCAACAAGGAAACTTGAGTACCAGTATGAAAGTCTTCCCCAACCATAACTGAGACAGCAACTCAGACTGAAAGCCAATATTCTGAAAAAATATGATACTTTAGACTTTTCATCTTCAAACAACTGGGACATTTCCAAGACACTCAAAGAGAAACAGAGACTTTGAGCCCCAAAATGTGTACACATCTTAGGGGCTTCAAAAGCTCTACCATGAAAAATATTAATAAAACAACATCTGATGTGCTGACATCCTGGTACTACATGTCTTCAAGCATTTCAGAGGGAGAAAGGAGATCGGCCTTAACTCTCCTAGAAAGCAGGTGTGCTTTTCAGAGCTAAGGTAGCCTAAGCATGAAAGTGACTACAGGATCATGTTTCCAGCATCACTACAACCTGTGAGACTGTGATTAAAAAAAAAACCTCAAAGCAAAGCCTAGAAAATCAATGCTTGTTTTTATCCCACATGCTGCTTCAAGGTAATTAAAGAAGACACGAAAAATAGCATCAGGGTAGGGACTAGTTACTGTCTCAGTGCTTGGTAACAAAATGCCAACTCTCACTAACACGCTTCCAGAGTCACCTCAGGGGACACGAAGATATTGGAGATTTTAACTGCGGGCCGAAGCGCAATAGGAGGGGACCCAGGATACAGATGAGGATCTTCCTCATGGGCTGCACCCGCGCATTCCTGAAAGGAGCGGGGGAGGCAAGAAACAGCATCAGGGGGAGAGAGAGAGGGAGAGACAGAGAGAGGGGGAGGCAGAGAGCGGGTGGAGAGTTTAACTGCGGGCCGAAGCGCAATAGGAGGGGACCCAGGATACAGATGAGGATCTTCCTCATGGGCTGCACCCGCGCATTCCTGAAAGGAGCGGGGGAGGCAAGAAACAGCATCAGGGGGAGAGAGAGAGGGAGAGACAGAGAGAGGGGGAGGCAGAGAGCGGGGATTAGCTCCCGCTGG
>NW_008239767.1:5405604-5433828 GCF_000691975.1 Corvus brachyrhynchos
TGCTCCGCGCCTGTACCTTCCCCCCCTGCCCGCCCCCCAGCCTGAGCCTCTGCCAGCCCCCCTGCTCGGTACTGGTTTGACTGGTGGTATCAGACAAGGGGAATTTCCTCTTAAATGGTCAGTAGGGAAGAAATCAGAATTATTAAATCAGATTATTTTAACTGGGTAAGATACCTGTTCGCAGAATGCAGTGCTGGTTTTCAAATCAGAATTTCTTTGTAGGATCTGTAAGTGACAGCTAAAGATCTTCAGGATGCTTATTTAAGTAACAGATAATTTCTTAAATTTCTTGAAAGCTCATTTTGTTACCTTGATACAAGAGTTTTCTCATTCTAGTGCTAGATTTTATTGAAGAACAAGGGCCACAGGTAGCTCACGTGTAATTGACATACTTCAAGATGATGCTGCTTTATGTTGCTGTTCTGAAATTGTCAGTTAATTGGTTCTCTTTGCTTTGATATTTTCCTCGTAGATGGGGAAGCCATAGGGAGTTTGTATCATGGCAGCAGGTGAGAGTGGACTGGGACTGTTTGATATCCGCTACAGTGGTAAGAAGTGTTAGATTACTTTCTGATTTGCAGGGAAGTAATGCAAGCAGTCTTATGCTAATAAATAGGTCCGAAAATAACTTAAAAAACAAGTTCGAAGTTGTGACAAATACTGATGAGCTTCAACTGTAATTAAATGGCTGTGGCACAATATCATGCAAGCCATATCCCATTAATCAGTTTGTATTTAAAACCATACCTGTACTTTGGATTTCTGAATGTTTTGAGGGATGCCTGGAGCTGGTCTCTCCCCTGTCTTTCCTGCTGTATAATTTAACCTTTAGCTGTATCTTAATGAAGCTTGCATTTGAACAGTTAGGGGCACTGCTCTTTTGTTTGCTGTTTGTAAGAGCCAATGTGTACCCATAATAAGGTACTCTATTTCCAGCTCCACAGTTGGTTGCCTTGAGACATATTTGGGAGATTCCCAGCCTCAGAAGGACTGTGGACATTGATGTTTTTCTTTATAGAAATAATGTTTGTTGCAGAACTAGAGAGGTTCACATGGAGGAGACGAGAGTGATAAGAGGCATTGGAAAAAGACATGAAGAGAGAATGAGGAGATTTAGATTAAAATACGTTTGCAGAACCAGTTAGTGTGTGAGTAGATGGCAATACTAAAGCAAATTGTTTGTGTTATGATACAGACTGCTACAATACTTTTTTTTTTAGCAAGAAATGTTTCTTCTAACAGTAGTGGTTTTATTGTACCAAATCTTTTCTTTTTGTTTTTGAGTTGTGTAAGTTTTGTATTCAGTGCATTCTAGAAAACAGTTTCAGAGTTAGATCAAGTTTACTTAATTTATCATTTTAAAATCTATTTGCCGTATAATATGCTTTGTGCACAGTTCTTGTAGTATTTACAAACTGATCTTACAGGACTGTCTTTGCTCCCTGGTGAATAAAGATCTTTTCTCCACAGTAGCAGTAGTTTGCTGGAAAAATTTCCCTGTCTTTCACTGGTCTGTACTGTTACCTCTACTATTTTCTAGCTGCACTTACTTTATGGGGAAGGTAGAGTTTGCAGTTTACTAAATGATTACTTTGGCCTTTTTTTTTTTTTTCCATTGCTTTAGCTGAAGCTTCCCCCTTCAGGGAAGGAGATGAGAGCTCAGTGGATATTTATGATGGCTTGGACAGCAGTGTGTCGGTTTCTGGTAGGTTAATTGTGTCCCACTGCTTGGCTTGGAACATGATAGAGTCTCTGCTTCTTAGGCTGATTTCAAGTAAAACAATATTTAATTTTAGGTTTACATTTAGCTGTTGTAACCTATGCTTCAGTGAGCAGCTTCTTTAAATTCAAGACATATATGTTAGGCTGTATAAATGCAGCAGAGAATTCTTAAATCTATTAGTTGAATGAATGAGAGTTTTCCTCTGATACTGGCTATTTGAAGAGACTTGGGTGTGTAAGGGGTACAGAGAAACCCTAGCTATTCTATCTGTGCTGTGATACGGGACATTTTATCTTGGGAAAAACACCTTTATTTTGTGTTTATGTAAGCTTCAGGACCAGATCCAACAGTCACTGATCACAAAATCCCCAGTGAGAGATCCAGTGCATACTTTCTATGTGATACAGTATATTCAGGAGATCATTTTAACCTTTTGTTACTTTCCAAATAATTTGACATGCTAATGTAAATTAATTTCTTCTTTTAACTTCTTTGAAGGTGAGTAATAAATGGATCCAGCACATGATCTTTTTCATGAGCCTTAGTGTACCATTTAATGAGATGCTGTTTCTAGTATTTAAGCAATTATTTCTCTCCTGATCTTACAGCTGTAAGACCACTGAATTTTTATGGAAGGACTGTGCTATATCCTACAGACATAAAGCATCTATAAATTTTTTTATTTTGCATTTTGTATTTCTGAAGTTCATATTTCACATACGGAGATGCATTGTTTAGTAAACATCAAAGATACAAGGAGGAATAGCAATGTAATGAAAGCATTTTATATAGTCCATGTCGAATTTCCCGCACTCCTCTGTCTCCCACAAGTCCAGTTTTGAGGGATCTTGGTATTTTAAATTTGAAGAGAGGACTGGTGAGATGTTACATCTTACAAATAAGATGTTATTTGTACATCCTCTTACATTGGTATTGTCCAAAGGATGGAAGCACAGCTTTGATAGCTGACTTCATTTTTTTGTCGGCAAATGCATCTGTATTTCAGGGGTGTCATAAGCCAGGTCCTGTCAGTTAAGTGTACTTGGTGAACAGAGCACCCATGAGGATTTGAGGAAAAAACACTGTCATTAAATAAATTGGGTGTTTGGGTGTTGGCTTGTCAGTTGGTTTTGTTTGGGTCTTTTTTTCATTTCACTTTCATTTCACTTAGAGATGGCTATTTCAAGAAACCTTTGTACCTTACTGCAACATGATATGCCATGAGCATGTAATAATTCTTTATTTTGTGTGTTGTTACCTTGTAAGTACAAGAAGTAGAACCAAAATGCACAGGCAGTATAGAACAGTGTAAACAATGCAACTTGGCTAGAAAACTACCTTTTCCTTATGTCATTGCTTTTCTTTATATAGACAATTTTGCACCAAATACTACACCATCTAGAAGCAGCTTAAATTTATTTGATGAAATATTAATTGAAGAAGGGACTGCAAAGAAAGCATCCTATGATGAGGTATGTATTAATATGGAAAAAAAATCTGGTGTTTTTGGGGGGTTTTGTTCCGTGTTTTCTTGTGTAAAAAGTAAAGTACAGAAAATGTTGTCGGCATGCTCACATTGTTGGAAAAATAGGCTGTTTTTAAATAAGTAAGAACAAGAGTGTGCTAATAAACTCTTAGGACAATGAGTTCATCTGAAGAGGGAAATCTGTCACTCTGTGACATGATGTGTTCCCATTTCTTATCCTTTGCATGCAGTTCATGTATCAGCTACATAGTGGGAGAATGTTTTGTGGTTTCCCTCTAGTCAAGGATCTCATCAGACATATGATACAAAGCTGGTCTTGACATTTCTCCCAACAAATTTTTTACAGAGTAAAGCAGATAAATCCATGACCTATCTTATGTCTTGTTAAATTCTGTCCTTGAGACTGAAGGTGGCCATGCAGTAGGTAGCTTCTTCCAGCAAATCAAGGCAACACTCACTTAAGTAGCATCACCAGTCCTGGCCTACAAGACGCATTTAAATGGCATAAAAGGGACAGACATCCACAGATGTTGGAAGGAGCAGGAGCGGAACCTCCAGGACTCCACTGAGTGATGAAAATGTCACTTTGCAAGTTTGAAAGTTGTTGACTGTTTGTTTGAATGGAAGTTGTCCATTCTTCTGTGAAAGCTTTGTCACTATCTACCTCTAAAGAAGAGCTTCTGCCAAATTTATTTTGCTTAACTTTGTGATCTTAGCAGCATCATGTCCTTTTGCAGTCTATTTTTTGCAGTCCACGTTTGTAGTAACTTTTTGTTGTGTTTTCCCTTACCTGTTTTGTGTTACATAAAATCTGACAAGAGAGTCCCCATCTACTTGGCTCTTAGAACTCCTGCTCCTTGGTAATTGTGTCTTTAATTTCACAACAATATGGCTTTCTGTTATTCTTTAGCCTATTACTGTTAGGCAAGCACACATAGATTTCCTCTTATCTGAGTGTTTGTGTCATTTTAGAGACCTGTATACTAGTTGGAGCATATTGGAGCCTTTTGTTTCAATACAGCTTTAATGTGTTTCTTTGGGGGAAAAAACAGGTTTGTAATATACATTAGTGTGTTAACTAGGTATAAATCTAGAGAAGTAACTCTTCTGTGTAATTAAGTCCACTCCTATGCTGTGAATTCTTCTCTCTTTGACAGTTGCAGGCAGAATATGGAAAATGCCAACAGCAAATTAAAGAGTTGATGAAGAAATTTAAAGAAATACAGGCACAGGTATTGTAGTTCAAAGGGAAATATTGTCAAGATCATGCAAAGTAAATTGAATATTGCTTTGAGAAAGAAATTTTACATGCTTTCCAGACTTGATCCATTGCACGGATAGTTTGTAAAGCGCTCCTGTAGATAGATGCTAGGAGCTTGTTCTGCCTAGGATGGTTGCTGGGATAGCCTACTGACAAAATCAGTAGGTAAATTGTTTCACAATGTTGTGTGCAGTAAGACTTTATTTGGTTAAAAGCTGTCTTGTGTCTTCTTAATTAGAAAGTGAATGTGTGAAATGAGTAGTTATCAGAAAGGTATCCAGTACTCTTGTTTTTTTAATGCACTAGGGACAGGGCTGTAAAGGTACCTGCACTGTCATTAGAACTGGAAGCAGATGTCTGTGTTGCTTTGAGCACAGTGCCAATTTGAAAAGTCTGAGCTGCTCTTCAACTTGAGCTGGTGTTCCCTTGCTGTGCCATTCTATAGAGCTGGATTATTTGGGGCAATTCTGCAGTGTGCTCTAGTGCATATTACACGTAACTCCCAAAGGTTCTAAGGTTTGCAGTGGTAAGCAGCTGCTGCCCTGTGACACTTCTGTATTGTTTTCTGCAAATCTTGTCTGCCTTTCTGAGCAGGCTTTGCTGAGGACAATTATCAAGAGAAGGGACTGTTTCTAGGATTGACAGGGTTCTAGAATATCATGCCTAGAAAGATTAGAGTGATAGAGTACCCAAAGTTGGTTTTGATACCTTGAAAAAAATATGCTCTTTCTCTGAATGTGCTTTAGAGCTACATCTCTCATTTACTGCAGTGACCAAGAAAGCAATAAATTGAGTAAAAGAATGAAATGAAGAGGTGGATTATCATTTTTTAGCTCACTTGTTTTATGGCATATTTCAGTTTTATTAAATTGTATGCTTGAAATGTTTGAAATAGTTACCAGGACCACAAACAGGACCGTAAATGTGAGTGATGTTACAAAAAAAGCAAAAAACCCAAAAAAACTAAAACAAAAAAACAAAAAAACAAACAACAACAACAAAACCAATGCAACACCCCCCCCCAAAAAAAACCAACCTGAAAGAAAACCCCCAGAAAAACCCCAAACTTTTTGGATGTCAATAATTTTGATTTCTTCGAAAAGTTTTATATATGTTTTACTGTCACTTTGCCAATGATGAGACATTTTTCTCGTGGTTGTCTTGCACTATTTTTCATTACATGTTTGGATACCCAAGCTAATTCTTGTTTTTTCTCTCCCTCTCTCTTGCTGTCTGTTTTATATATATTTAAAATAGAATATCATTCTACAGAATGAAAACCAGGCTCTCAAAAAGAATATTTCAGCCCTTATCAAAACAGCAAGAGTGGAAATTAACCGTAAGGATGAAGAAATCAGTCATCTCCATCAAAGGTACAAATAGACAGTAGAACTGAAAACATGCTTTTTTTCTGATCATGTTTATATACTTGTTAGAAATTTTTATATGTATTTGAAGAAAAAGTAATGAAAAAAAATTACTTAGTAAATAACTGTGTAGTTTAGAACCAGTACAATCAGAGGAAATACATAGATATCTCCTTTGCCTGATGGGGTCTTTGGTTTCTACTTAAGAAACCAAGAAGGAGTCCAAATGGTGACCTTTTGCATGAATTTTTGTTTGTAACCCACTGTTCCTTGTGGGTTATCTAACTATCTTGCATGTTTCAAAGCAGATACTCTACACAGTTCAGCTTCAAAACCAGTCTTGTTTTATGGCCTCAGATTTGAATTCCATGGAACTTGCCAGGCAACAAATGAAAAAAAATTGATTATATAATGTTTTCATGGCAAGATGTGAAATCCCTGTCTCCAGTGGTGGGGGATAACAACTGGAGATTTATTGGTTATTTCTGTATACCACTAATGTTATTGGAAGGAGTTGCAAACAGTGAAGTATGGGTGGGAGAGTAGCTGACAGTAAGGTTTCTGAACCACGTGAAATCAGAGCAGGGGTTCAGGATTTGATCTAGGTATTTTGGAAGCATCCATCATGGAAAATTGTGGGAAAGGTGGCACTTTGATATCTTAGAAGTCTGTTGCATGGTTTATAGTAAATTAGCTTAGCTTAGACAATGCATCTGTGTGTAAAGATTATTTCAAAGTTAGTATCTCTCAGGGAATTGTTAGTGTTTATCTCAAAAAAACCCCTCAACTTTAAAACCACAAAATCAAACAAACACAGCTTGGATACAGTAACATTAATCACACATATACAGATTTAATAGCAAGCCTAAAGCATAGAAAAAAATTATCAGTTTCATTCAAAATGAAACAAATATAAGAAAGGATTTTGTGTTACAACAGCTGCAGCATTATTAGGGTTCAACATTCAGTTCACATCACAATGTCATGTTTTTGGAGTAGGCCCAGTTGTATAAGGTGTTCATATCATATTTAAATTTACTGTATTGACCCATAGGAAGTATTCCATTTTATAAAGCAAAATCAATCCTATTTTGTATTGGAGATAATTATTTTACACTTGCACTGCTTCCTTACAACTGGATGCTGCTTCATCATAGAATTGCAGGCCAAATCCAGATGTCTGTGTTGCAGCCACTTCATCCTTGACTCTCTGAAACAGAGCCAGACATTTAGTGATTTGGGGGAGACCCCAACAGTTTGCTGCCATCATTTGTTGCTGTGACTTTTTATTTTTCTTTCTTTCTACATGGATTAGACACCATCATTCTTTTTATGTAGTGGTGAGTGTATAAAAAGGTTGACCTTGTCTTTAGTGATGATATTTGAATGAAATGTTGTGTTGACTATGGTAGAAAAGTGTCTGGTTGTTTTTGGTGTTTGTTTTATTGTGGTGGGTTTGGGAGGTTGGTTAGTTGTTTGTTTTAGTAGTGAGGTAACTGGTGCATTCTATCAGTAATGAATAGGAGTTTATGCCATACAGGCTACATGTACCCTTTTAAATTTGAGTTTTTAAATTATTTTTAATATGATGACTTCTCAGCAGTAGCATGTGGCCTTGATGAGGCTTGGTTATCATAATGTACTACTTGTCTTCTGGAGCTTGCAACAACTCCCAAATGTAGTTTATTTGCTTATTGATGGTTTTTCAGTTATAATTATTTTAAATCACTAATGCTGTAAAGAACAACTTTTTTTACCTGGGGGAAAGCTCTCTTTATTGCTGGACAATGATACTAATTTGAATTACTGAAATTGTTAACTAGGCTCAATATAGTACTTTTTCATAAATCCTGATTTTTCTTCAGATGAATTTCCTTTGGAAAATATGTATATAAATTATATTCTTTTGTTCTGTGCTGATGGATGTTATTAAATGTTTTTTATATCGCCCACTTTTATTCAGATTGAAAATGAAAGAAAGTGTTAACAATTTTTACAGATACATGGATTCATTGCAGTTCAGCTTTAGTTATGTTTAAATAAATTTTAAAAGAGCATAACATTTTTCCTTTTTATAAACAGGCTATCAGAATTTCCCAACCATCGAAGAACATACCTTCCAGGATCAACTAAAACAAAAGATTCCAAATTCAGACCTTCTGATTTAGGTGACAATATGAAGATGGAACATAGAATGAAAAATGACTGTTCAAAAGATGGATACCACAGTTACTCATCTCATAACACGGACAGTGGGAAGTCTGGCTCTGAAAAAAGGAACACTCCATTTTTGCTGAGGCACCCTCCTGAAGAGCTCTGCAGTGATGGTACTCACACGTGTGCACTGAGCTATGACCATACTTCCAGCAAGGAGAGCAGAAAGGAAAGAAAAGAAACTAAAAGTAATGAACAGTACAGCAGGGGAAATGTCAACAAATACAAGAGAGAAGTACATCAGAGCACTGGAAATGATGGTGACAGTGAAGAGGGGAATTCAGATCCTCAACAGAAGCTGAAAACCCTTTCAGAGAAGGCTAGTAAAAATGAATTGCAACAAAAAAGTCAGAGCATGAAACTCAAATGCAGTCCAAGTGTAGAAAGAAGAGTAGAAAGGGGTGTTTCTTCCTGGGAGAAACAGACAGCTGGTAAAGACAGGTTTCAAACAAGAGGTGAATTGTATGCTGATGAGAGATTACAAAGTGGATTAAAAAAAGACATTAAAACACATGATAAAGGTGAAAAACATGCTGGCCAAAAAAATAAACCAACTGAAAAGCTGCAAGAGCAACCAAGGAGGCCTGGTAGGGGGAGCAGTCCACACTCCAAGAATGAACATTCAAAGACTGTTCATGAATCACGCAAATGTCGTGCGGAAGAGTCTAGAAAAGTAAAACACATTGACTGCAAGAGAGACAGGGGAACAGATGATCATATCTCTCGAGAAGGAAGGACTTCACCTTCTAATTCCAGCAGCAGAGAGCATAAATATGCACGCATGAAGGAAAGTAGTAGTAGACATGAATGGGAAACAGCACATTCCAAATCAGAAAGACACAGAACTGAAGAAAAAAGGAAAAGGGAAAGAGAGGATCAGGATGAAAATAGACATTTTAGAAATGAAAAAAAAGTTGCAAAAGAATTTTCTCACCAATCTGTAAAAGACTCCAAGAAAGGTACAGATGTTACAAAAAGCATGAGAAAGAAACCCTGTAAGCTGGAAGAAACATCCAGAGTAGCAGATAGCTTAAAAAATGATAAAGTTCCCAAAACTAAAGGTAATCGCACTGGGCCAAAAAGCAAAGACTTAAAACTTAGCTTTATGGAAAAGCTAAATTTAACTCTTTCTCCTAATAAGAAACAATGTCTGTCTGCAGTGGATAGGCTTAGAAAACCTTCCCAAAAGGCCACTGATGAGGGAGGTACAGAGCTCACACTGCAAGCAGAACTCTTAGATTCTGCCCACCCTCTAGACTGTGGTCCCACAGAGCACAGTCATTCAGCACTACAAGTTCTGGACGCTGCAGCTCAAAGCAACGTGGAACCATCGCTGCCTGTTTCCGTCAGTTCTGAAAACGGAGCCTTGAAAGTAGCAGCAGCAGATCCAGCACAGTGTGAAGCGTTGCCAGCAGTTGCAGCTGATGAACCAAGCTCAGAAACCTTTCCAGAAGCAGACGTGGGTCAGGTACAGCCCCAGACATTGCCAGAAGCAGCAAAGGTGCTGGTTCCTGATGAGATGGAGGCAGAAACGCCATCAGAAGTGGCAGAGGCTTGTGATCCAGTTGAACTGGAAGCCTCAGGAAAAACAGCAGCAGTGACGGGTCTGAACCACCCTGAATCTTTGCCCCTGGAGGTGACAGGGAGTATGGCAGAGTGTGAAGAGTTGCCTGTGACAGAGGGTGAGATGCAGGATGGTAATGTACCAGCAGCAGAAGTGGCTGAACCTGAACCTGCAAGTGCAAGTATGGGAGACCTTCTAGAGTCAGCAGCAGAGAAGAAAGAGGAAGATAAAATATGGGTGGCTACTGACAAAGAAAGCTCTGCAGATCAATGTGGCTCTCAAAATGTTGTCTTAGATGACTCAGAAGCCAGAAGTTCTGGTGATCTGGAGTCCTCTGGTACTGCAGATGGCATCAGTGAAACAAAACCAGACTGTTTAATGGAAGTAGTGAGGGATGATGATCACGTGGCGGCAGAAAATGTTGACTGTCCCATGGAGGAAAAGAGTATCTGTGAAATTAGTATTAGTACATCTCATTTACTGGACAGAACTATAATAACTGCTAAGGATGAACCACTAGTTGACCAGAATACTTGTAATCTGGAGCCAGACCTAACTGATAACAGTACTGCAACAGCATCTTCTCTCAGTGGTGAGATGTGTCCTATAACTAAAGAGATAGAAACTAACCCAGTTTCTGTTGATGATGACAGCTCAATACTGAGCATTGATCTCAATCACTTGAGGTATATCCCAAAGGCAATCAGCCCACTGAATAGTCCAGTGCGTCCTTTGGCTAAAGCACTGAAGATGGAAGGTCCCTGTAAAGGCCTTGTGAAGACTTACAACAAAGGTATTTGTATATATGTATGTTCTAATTTCTTTTCTACATAAAGCTTAGAAGATCTGCTTATGGAAAGCAGAAATTACTTCTTTTAACTGCCTTCTGAAAGATACAAATTGTGTCTTCTTAAGCTGTGTATGTCTCAGTGGTCCTTTTTGTTAGTAGTGGAAGCATTTAATGTTGCAGCCAAGATTGTAGCTATTTGAATATTAGTGCTCTAAAAATTGGAGTTGGTCACTACTGGCAGAAGATTGGTTGAAATACGAGTTTTGTATTAACTTACTAAAAAAACACATACGCATGTCTTAGTTGTGGCTAGTTTTGCATAGATCCCTTTAGGTTTTCCTCTGAAATTGTGGAAGCAAAAGTTACATAGGATCATATTCTTTCAGGTATTTTTGAACTTAAGTCTTCCTTGTAATGTCCTGCTGCAATTAAAACAAAAATTCTTGGAAGTTTAGATTTCTTACTAGAAAAGAAATGGTGGAGTGGCATTGAAATCTGCTTATGTTTCAGAGCATAACACTTTATGGGAGTATTAGAACATTAATGGGTCATTTGTTCTCAATTTGTTTTAGTTTTGAAATTTAAAAGAAAAGCCACCTATTGTATGTAAATGATGTGATAGTTGTTATTTAGCTGGTACAGTAATCAGAAAACTTGTTAAAGTAAATGGAAAGAAATTCAAAATTGATGAAAACTGCTGTATTTTTCTCTTTTCAATTGATGTATTTGTGAGATAGTTCGCATGTGTTTGGTGAAATGTTGAGGCCCCTTAAAGCTCAAAATTTGCTCAAAATAAAGCTCAATTTGCCCCTTAAAGCTCAAATCCCTTAAACTGCTGAAGCAAACCACCCAAACTTGTTATAGCTCAGGCTTCCCGAGTTCAAACAAACAGTTCTGAATAGTCAGTTTACAGAAGAGAATCTTGCAGGTCTTTCTGAAAATGCTGTTTAAAATTGCATTCTTTATGGTGATTAGCAAACTGTTTTCTTTTTATAGATTTAATTCCTGAAGGTGCTGTTGTCATCTGTCCCTCAAAGAACTTGTCAAAGGAGGTAAACAAAGAAAATCAAAAGCCAGTTAGTATGTCTGATGAACACTTAGAGATGGAGTCTCAGCTAAGTATCTCTTCAGATGAAATAGAAGAAGGCGAAATTGTGAGTAGCGATGAAGAGAAAGAAAAATCTAAACCAGAGAGAGGCTCTGAAAATACAAAAAAGTCGAGACCAAAAGCTTCTTCTGAGACACGAAATTTGACCAGCAGTCCTCAGAATCAAAACAGCAAAACTGTGCACTGCAATGAAGATAATGGAAAATTTGTTTCTGTGCAAGTAAGCACACGAAAGAACAGAGAGAGGCATAAAAATCAGACCTTCAGATCTTCAAAGAATGTGAGGAAAAACAAAACTGTGAGCATTGCTTGTCTTGAAAAAATAGTTCATGTTATTGTTGAACCTTCAAATATACAAGAAATCATGCAGATGCTCAGAGCTATACGAAAACAGATGAGGAAAAGTTATATGAAGTTCAAAGTACACTTCCCAGTTCAGCATTTTCACAGAATTATAGAATCTGGGATCATAAATTTTACAGCATTAATAAGATACTTGAACTTTTCCAAGATATGTGCATTAGGTGATACATTAAAATTGAATATCTGTGATATTATAGAGTCAAAACTTAAACAAGTTAAAAAGAATGCAATAGTGGACCGTCTTTTTGAACAGCAAGTGTCAGATATGAAAAAACAGTTGTGGAAATTTGTAGATGAACAGCTTGATTACTTATTTGAAAAGATAAAGAGAATTATAATAAAGCTATGTGATGTGGGAAATGAGGGTGAGGATGGGAAGTTCGAAAGAGCTGGAAAGCAAAACCACAAGATCAGTCATAAAAATGATGTGCAGAGATCTAGAAAAAAGTCCCTGAAAGATGGTTCTCAAAAGCCCGAAGGATATATTTCAAAGGCAACTGTGGATTATCAACAACCTAAGTGTCACCATGAGAAAAATAAGACAGGTACACCAAAAACTGCCTTTACAAAATGTCTTAACTCCATTGATAACACAAGAAGTTCCCAAACAAAAGTTCACCTCTCTAAAGAGAGTAATTTACAAAGCACTCTTACTCCAGTGAAGGGTGTTAAACATGAAAAGGAAGGACTCCAGCTGTCCAGAGATGCTAACAAGTCTGATCTTAGTTATGAGCTTCTCACAGAACAACAAGCGTCCAGTCTCACATTTAATCTTGTAAGTGATGCTCAAATGGGTGAAATATTTAAAAGCTTATTGCAAGGCTCTGATCTCTTGGAAAAAAATGGTGGCAATATCAACAGAAATGAGTGTGAATTCAGGACACCAGAAAAACAGTTTTTAGACAGTCATAAATGCAGGGATAATGCTGCTGAACTAGAGCAAGAAATTGCTCCAAAGGACGCATGCATGGATTGTAAACAGGAAGAGGGTATTAGCTGGACTATTGTTTCACCTGTAAGAGCTCCCTCACTAGCATCTAGGCCTCAGATGCCTGTTGATCCAGATGTGCTGGATGAGAGCTGTATGTTTGAGGTTTCCACAAACTCGGCTTCGTGCAAAGAAGATGAATGCAATTTGCAGAAGAATAAATCATGTGTTTCTTCTATCCTTCTTGAAGATTTGGCTGTTTCCTTAACGATTCCATCACCTTTGAAATCAGATGCTCACCTCAGCTTTCTAAAACCTGAGAATAATTCTAGCTCAGCTCCAGAGGGTGTTGTTAGTGCACATTACAGCGAAGATGCACTTCTTGGAGAGGAGGATGCCACTGAACAAGACATTCATTTGGCTTTAGAATCTGATAACTCAAGCAGTAAATCAAGTTGTTCATCATCGTGGACAAGTCGGCCTGTTGCTCCTGGTTTTCAGTGTCGCCCCAGCCTACCAATGCAAGCAGTAATCATGGAGAAATCCAATGATCATTTTATTGTAAAGATTAGGCGTGCAGTGCCATCTGTCTCACCAGCTTCTGATCAGATGGCTCCAGTGAAGGAGGCACAGGCATCCTCAACCAAGACTGGAAAAGGAGAAACGAGAGCTGGGGGAAAAGAAAGGGACAGCCAGAGTGCCACCGTGAAAGAAGCCGTCAAACCAGATCTGGTTAAGATGGATCACTTGCCTCACGTCAGTGCTGAACAAGAACAAAATCCTACCTTAGCTCAGCCTCTGAAGGAGTCACACAATAGTATTGGAAAGGAAGAAAGTACTGAGTTGCTTGGGACCCGTAGAAAATCTTCAGACAAAGAGAGCCACGACACTGAAAGCCCAGATAAAGGCTCTGAGCAATCTGAGGCACACAAATTGCAAGTATCCAAAAACATAAATGAAATGCATGTTAGATCTCAAGCTTCTTTTCCTGCTGGATGCAATATGAAGTCATACATAACAGATGGTGTTGTTAATGGAACTTCATGTCATGCAGTGGAATCCAGAGCAGATAACGGGACTCGGGAAACTTCAACAGGAAACTCGGAAGTCAGTGATAAAAAGGAAGAACTTGAAGAGTGCTTCAATGCATCTGTAGACTTAACAGAAGAGCTTTCTGATGAGACTGTAAGAGGGGAATGTGATCTTGAAACAAAACCCAGTTCAAAGACTAATGGAGGGTGCCAGATAAGTATAGATGATAAAACTAGTAAAAAGAGGAAAAAAGAGACCGTAGAAGAGAATTCCGATTCAAAAAGGCAACGAAAAGGAACTGAATCAGCAGGTGAGGGGAGTGATGGAAGTAATATCAGGTCTGAAGATAGAAATTCATCACCCAAACAATGTTCCAATAAGAAGAATGAGCTACAGCAGAACAAAGACTCTTCTGCCTTGGGTTCATCTCCATCATCACCTAGCCTCTATGCCAAAAACATCATTAAAAAGAAGGGAGAAGTAGTAGTATCCTGGACAAGGTAATTTCTGATTTGATCTGCTTGATTGCTTTAGGGCTTTTTTAAACTACCTTATACACTGAAAAGAGGGAAGAAAAGGGTATTTAGCTGATGACTGAAGTTATTTGGTAGCGCTACACCCTTCTCTAAAAAGTGGAATGGGACCCTCCTTTTATCAATGCAGGATTGCTCTGGGAGATTGGTGTCCATCACTTATCCACATATCCCGAAGTAAGAGTCCTCCTGGCTTTTGTTTTGAAAGTTATGGGCCATAGGTGACAAGACCTACTGTAATGCACTGTCTGTTCTTGTTATTTCCCCTGCGCAGTTTATTTCTTCTGTCCAAAAATTCCAGCCAGGCTTGGTAGGGAATGGAGGTCCTTGATGTTCCTATGAGGCATCAGTGACTGGTGAAGGAGAATAGCTAAAGATTTCCCCTTCTGAGGGAAGGCATGAGAGCAAACAGTTTTTTGTTTTCGGGTCTGAGCTGCTCAATATGTGGAAATGTACTAGTCAACCATTCAACTCAGGTACTCCAGTTTGCAGGATGTGTGTGACAAGTGAGGTGGCTGTACATGTCAATAATTCATGCAAAATTATCGTCGTGTATTCTTATTTTTAAGAAACTATAGTTGGCAGGTTTTGCTGTTCTTGGTACAACTTGATACAATCAACACTTTATAAAGGGGGTTCTAAAATTTTTCAGGACAGACCCTTCTAAACTATAGTTTGGATATAAAGTTAGTTTCTAGGTAACATTTTAAAAGAAAATCAGCTCCTTCATGGAAAAAAGACAGCAAAAGCTAATGTGATTTTTTTTTAATATGCACACCAAAAAGGTAGGAAGAGACTTACAGTTTTCCTTATGAATATGACCAGGTTTTCGGTTTCACACTTTTTATTTATCTTTGAACTTTTGTTTGTCTTTTAGAAAAAAAAGGCATTTATTTAAATAATTGGTCATTACGTTTTTCTTTGAAATTGAAGAAAAGAAATATAATTTATTGAAGTATGACAGGTTTCAGTCAAATAAAATTACTGTCTATACACATTTTGCCTAAATCGTTGATGAGACAAACAGGAAACTGGTGACACACTACAGAATAGACTTCTGATTTTTTATTCTCATCTGAACAGTAGATGTGCTCCGAGTATCTTTATTACATTAAGCCACTTAGAGAAGTCAAGCGCCTCTCTGGTTGATCTTTGAACATCAGTGGGCCTTAGGTGAAAGCTGCTATTCAGCCATGCAAACTGAGGCATGTGCACCTGGAACTACTGACCCTGTTGAATCTGAGTTCCTCTCAATTCAAGTTTAAATGTCTGGTTTAGAAGCTTAAAATTCTTTAACTTTGGTTTGGGGCTAACTGTTATAACAATCCTGCTCTTCCTAGTATGGGAACATAATCTCCACTACCACTTGTTTGTACTGACTCTATTACTCTGTGCTGGTAGAAGAAAGGATCCTCCACAAATTCATTGCTGCTGTTTGAATTCATATTCTGTAGTTTGGAAATACTCCAAATTTTATATAGGCCTGTATGTATTATTTTGCTTGTGTGCACGTACACAACTATATGTATGAATATTTTAAAAATTCACTTTTGTCTAGAAATGATGACCGAGAAATTTTACTGGAATGTCAGAAAAAAGGACCATCAAGCAAAACTTTTGTTTCCTTGGCCACTAGGCTAAACAAAAGCCCAAATCAGGTAGGTGATGATATTCTTATGTTTGCTAACAGCAATATTCCTACACTGACAATTGTAGTTGAACAAAAATCTTTGGAGATTGTCTGCAAATCTGTAGTTTTCTTTTCCTCATGTCATTTTGGGGGATTCTTGTAAAAAATAACCTGATTCTGCCAGTTGTTACTTCTTAAAAATACACATTATAGGTGTATTATGGGGATTCCTCAATACTTGTTTGATTGGTGTGTTGAAAGTGCTACACTCATAAGGGATTGTTGTTGGATCGGCACTTAGATAAAGAAAGGCAATTTTGAGAGGCCTGAAGCCTTTGCACACCTTTAATAAATTAGGAAAAAAATTGAAGTTAGAGCTCAAAAAAAGTACCAGGGTTGTGCAGAAAGGACATTTTTAATGAAGATGTTTCATTTTTCTTTCATTTTTTAATTAAAAAGTTTCAAAAGACACAGATAGCAAATTAATGTAGAGTATTTCCAGAGGTTTGCATATAACTTTACACTTAAGTTGAATTTTTCTCTTAATCTATATCCTGAAAATCTAGAAAGGGAGAAACACATTTGACTCCATTAGGAAATCCTGCATGATTGGGATTTGGCTTTTAGAGTGTTGTTTTGTATGGCTGCAGGGTTTTTGTGGGGTTTGGAAGCTGTTGGGGTGGCTGGTTGGATAAAACAATGTTATCTGTGCATTTATGCCTCTCTTCCCAGTTAGTTTGGTGGATCATCAATATGCTATAGCAATATGTATATAGCAATAAGAAACACTAGCTTAGAGCTGAATGAGGTCACTATGTCAGCTGTAGCTATGTTCAGGAAAAAACTTTTTACTCTGATCTACAGACCAGTTATGTAAAATCCCTGGTGGGCAGATTACTCCATGATGAGCCAAAAATACCTGAAGCAATAATTGTATAAGAGGGTTGAAAATAACCTATAAACGGTGCTTTTTGTGGTGTACAAAATAAGCTTTTGTCTTTACATTTGCATCTTACTCATGGTTACACATGGCAAATTCAAGGCTAATTGTCTTTGAAGCCTTCATTTTTTTCCCTCTTTTTGTACCTGGAAGCTATTTCAAGTGTGAAAGGTGTAGGAAGACTTCCTAGATCCAGTTAATCTGTTATTGGTGCTCCTAAAATTCTCCTACTAAAATTTCTTGTAAGCAAATAGTGGTGGTCTTAAAAAAAATTGATGTCAGATCAATCTGTCTTGGTAGATGTGGAAGTCTGGGTCTGGGGCCTTAATGATGTATCTTTTTTTTTTTTTTTTTTTTTTTTGTCCTCCCTTTGGTTTCAGAAAGATTCAAGCAGTTAATGAAGCTGTTCAAGAAATCCAAGTGCAAGTAGACTCAAACCAAGTTGCTTCATGGTTACAGGGCGTAGCTGTTACCTGCAGGGATGGACTGGAGCCACTGCATTCGTATGATGGGATTATGGGGTGGTATCCAAGTCAGAATACTGAGTTTGGTAAATCCAGTGCACTGTTAGTTATTGTCTGCGTTTCCTCTGACGTTCTTTAACAGGGTAACACAGAGGGAACTTCACAAACCAAGTGGCTAGGGAAGAAAGGGCTTTGACACTGCGCATGGGGCAGTATCATTTCAAGTGGGTGACATCTCCTGTTAGTTAAAGGTGTTCTGTGAGTGGAGACAAGGGCAAGCAGTTGAGTGGGAATGGTGGCTCTTGTTTCGCTTGACAGAAGTTCTGTGTGTGCTGATGTCGAACTCTGATCTTAAAAAGTGAGAGTGCTTTGGAATCCAGTTGGCAGATAATCCTGGAAAATGACAGGTAGGTCATCTTTGTGACTGTGGAACATATTTTAAGAAGTGAGGACTTGTTCTTTTAAAATAAGGCAGGGCAATGATTCCAGAAGTTGCTTATCTAGTAATTGAATTCTGTTGCTCAGGAATAGGTGGATCCTGCAGCTTGTTTTTAACAAATATTTGTGACAATTGTTTACTTACTGGAGAGTTAAATCTAACAGAATCTGTTTTCAGAATAGTCGGTGTGCAGGGTAGCTTAAGTGTTAACTTCATATGAGCACTACTCCGCAAAGGCCATTATGTTTTTCTATTCCAAATTACATCTGGAAAAGGTACTTTGTTAAGGTCTTCAACATAATAAACATTCTGTTTTGTTAAAAAAAGAGTAAATATTGAGAAGTGATTTTCTGTTAAAAATTAATTTAGAAACAGACAGACCTTTACAGTTTCATAAAGTGTGACTTTGTAGCTACTAACCAGAAACAAAACTTCTCTGTAAAAACAAGCAGTTTTCAAAAGCTTGTCAACTTGGCATGTTTTGACAGCAATTGCATCTATCTTTACAAATTGTTTAGTACATTAGAAATTCATTATGTTCTATTTTAAAAAATCTGTTATAACTGTTTCCAGTTTTACTAGAACATACCTAAAGTGTGTGTGTGTGTGTGTATATATATATATTTACACACACATCTCATACACACTGCTGTTTTATCCCAAATTTCTAAAAAGGTTTTTTTTTTTTTTCTTCTCTCTGAGAAACATCCCTGGAAGTTGCAAGGGTTTTTTTTAATGAGTTCATTGATTTTTGAGGTTTTATTCTGTATGGAGGACCAGAATTGCTGTAGTCTTTATTCAGTCAGAGCATCTGCTGAGTTCAGTTAGACTTCAGTTAATAGCCCCACCAAAGTGCATTGTCTTTCAACTTGGATTGAATTGGCTCTTTTTCAGAGTCCAGTGACCATTTCTTCAATGTCAGCATGTTTTTTTGTTCCCTCTCCAACTGATGGGACAGACCTCTCTTTCTAATAAACCATCAGATAATTTGTCCGTGATGTTGTTGTCACTGACCACTTTGGAGTATTGTACATGTGACCTACAGAATGGATTGTCATGCTGCCAAACAGTGCATTGCCCTTATTTTAGGTAGTGCTCTGGAAACTGTTACAAGGAATGACTTGAGTAGGTGATGATGTCAGTTCTGGCAGTCTTCCGTCTTAAATGCTTGCTTCTGAAATGTTTGCTTTTAATGATCAAATCTCACCTTCTGTGCTAATGCTGGCAGTGCCTGGTGATTTCAGTGGGGGATTGGTGCACCAGCCTGTGTTTGTTCTTAACAAACATTTGTGACAATTGTTAATTTGGTGAAGATTTAAATCTAACTGAAACTGTTTTAAGAACAGTAAGTTTGCAGAGAAGTGTTCGTATTTGTGCAAAAGTTGGACTCTACTAAGAGTATTCTTTTAACTATATCCTTATGGATCAACATGTGCACAGTACTGAAGGCACTGAGGGAAGTCACTTCTCTCCATTTAAATGCTTCCTCTCTGCATCAAAAAAGGCAGGCAGTATTTTATTACAAAGTTGTTTATTCCTTATCTGTGTTACTTGCTTTCATATCTGTATAGGTGATGGGAGGCAGGGTTTGACCGTTTTGAATCTGACTTGGGATTCCTTTTTTGTAAAGTGTGAAACTTGGTTAATGTTCTCTTTATTGTATCTATGTGTACAGCTTCCTACATGGTCTTGTAAAATATCTGATGTTTGTATATATATAAATATATGTATAAAAATAGGAGGAGCTTTGTTTAGCCAAAGATGATTTTTTTAAACTATATAAAACTACAGGTTTATTTTGTATAAACTAAATAGTTTGCTTACTGTAAGAGCAATACAAAAAATAAAACTGTAAAACTCACACACGTTCTTGTTGAACAAAGGTTGTCTTGGAGTGGTTTTGTACCATTGTTTGTAATTTATTTCTCCAACAAGAATTTTGATACATATATGCCAAATGTACTGTATGTAATTGTACAGTCTTCTTTGTGAAACCTCAGGTAAATCAAAATATTTTATAGAACTGTTGGTTAATGGCTTGACAAGTACACATGCTGTGAAGCAGCATTAAAATTTAGTTCCGTTAGTTGGTGTAAGTGGGTAGCTATGTTGACGTTCTGGCCAATAAACATGGAAGTTGCCAGCTGGTGCTCTACTGTAATTACTGCTCTGAGTCGTGACTAGAAATTGGAGAATTTCACAAACTACGTAAAACCCTTAAGCCACTTATGAATCAGGACCTACAACTTTAATCTTTTTTCTGGAAACAGGGTTATTGTTGAGTGGAATATTACAGAGGAGAAAGACCTTTTCAGGTGCAGGACCTTTCACTGGAAGAGTGTAGCTGGTGGCCCTTCGAGAGTCTTACTCCAACTTGCTACTGAAGAATAGGTCTACTTCTGTCCAACACACGTATTTTTACAGGATTCTGTTTAATGGATGTGAGTACTCAAAAATTTTTTGGAGTTGAAATTCAGAGAGCGGGGTTTGTGGAGATGTGCGTGACAGTGAAATCATCGAGCACTGGGCATTGAATTTTGAGGGCTTCTCTCTAAGGCAAAGTCTGTTTGCAGCTAAAGGTGTACATACAACAGTTGTCTTAACTCAGGGCACTTCTCTTAGATGTCAATCCAGCAGCAGATAGCTATTTCCATTGAGGCTTTTGTCTAATTGTATTCACTCTAAAACCAAATGCAGAATAATCTTCAGTAATTTGTCTTCATGAAGGGAGGCAGCAGTAATAAGGCATGCTGAGGAACAGTCTTAAGGATTTCTTAGAAGACTATGAAATCAGTCAAGAGGCTTTTCAGGAGTGGAATTGGCTTTGCCAGGAAAGATGGATAAAGTTTCAGGGGTGGCTGTCTGGTTCCTATGAAAGGCAACTTGCTCCAGAAGGAGCGAGTTAGCACCAGTATTAACAGTAATATTTGCCTGTAGTAAAATGGAAAAACAAGTTCAAGTGAAGTGGCTTTTTTAATAAGCCAAGGGGTTTCTAGACAGTGAGGGTGCACTGAACCAGGTTAGTGGTTTAGGCTAAAACTAAAATTCTGTAGTCTCATCTTCGCATTTCATTGTGCTCATACCTGAATTGCTTTGGCTGCAGCCTGTTGTCTGGCTCACTGTTCACATCCATTGGCTTCAGAGTTTTGTGATGAATTTGGTGAGATGGCAGAAAGCATGTGCACTTTGAAGTGGCTTTGACCCTGTACTCTTAGCTTGTTGTGATGTAACAATTGTAAAGTATTAGTACAAGGAAATGCTGCTGTGTTACAAGAAGATTACTATTAGTTCCCACGTATATCCTTTTCTGTTTTTCAAATGTGTGAGTCCCTGACAAGAATATCAAAAGCTGCAGTGCTATAAAAAGTGTATTTGGACCTAATACTTGAAGAACTTATTTTGTACTAGCTGTCGCTTCTAATTTAGAATCATAGAATACCCTGAGCTGGAAGGGACCAACTCCTGGCCCTGCACAGGATAGCCCCAAGAATCCCGCCATCTGCCTGAGAGTGTTGTCCAAATGCTTCTTGAATTCTGTCAGGCTTGGTGCTGTGACCACTTCCCTGGGGAGTCTGTTCCAGTGCTCAACCACCTTCTGAATGAAGAACCTTTTTCTAATATCCAACCTAAACCTTCCCTGACACAACTTCAGGCCATTACCTTGGGTCCTGTCACTGGGCACTGCAGAGATCAGTGTGTACCCCTCCTCTTCTCTTCATGAAGTTGTAGACTGCAGTGAGGCCTCCCCTCAGTCTCCTCCAGGCTGAACAGACCAGGTGACCTCAGCTTCCCCTCAAGGCCCTTCACCATCTTCGTTGCCCTCCTTTGGACACTTTAATAGCTTTATGTATTTCTTAGACTGTGGCGCCCAAAACTGCAAACAGGACTCAAGGTGGGACAATGTCCTCCCTTGCCTTGCTGGTGATGCTGTGCTTGATGCCCCCCAGGACAGGGCTGGCCCTCCTGGCTGCCAGGGCACTGCTGACTCATGGGCAACTTTCTCTTGACCAGGAGTGCCAAGTCCCTTTCCATGGCACTGCTTTCCAGCATCTCATTCCCTGCTCTGTCTGTACATCCAGGGTTGCCCCCATCCCAGGGGGAGAAAGAATCCTGCTGTCACACACAAGACAGAGTAAATGCCCCATACTGGGTTTGGATACTGGGATTTATTGAATAAGCACCAGGACTAGACCTTTCACCCTCCTTGGCTGTGATCAGCTCCTGCCCCAGCACTATGTTCCATGTGATGCCTTGAGAGGCCACCTAAAAACAGACACTAGACAGGAGTAAGGGAATAAAGGTAGGTGTTTATTTGAAGGGCCTTCAAAGGAACCCCCTGGGGAGCCAGAGGCTGCTGCCAAGATGGACCCCCCAAGATGGACAACAGGTCACGAGTTCTTCACACTTTTGTAGGTTTGGTTCATTTGCATATCAGGGTTAATTCTCCAATTAAAGCTTCAGTTAATGATGTAATTTTCCCAAGCTTGCCCCCGCTTTAGAGAGGCTTCTGGTTTATACTTTTTCGGCCTAGGATGGTCTGAGTGTCCTTGGAGAGCAGCCCAGAGAGGCTTTGTTATGTCTACCTAGCAGGAGAGAGCAGAAGTTAACAGGTTACAAGAAACTTCAGAGTTACACACCAGGCAGTACAGGATTTGAAAAACATGAACGTTAAAACCTGAGGCTTCACGTTAAAACTCTTCTTCCTAGCAGGGAGGTCACTCCAGGTCCAGGTAGGTCAGGCATGAAGATGTGCTGGTTCCCACTGTGCTGCTTCTCACAGTTGCCTATTCCAGTCACCACTGGAATTTCAGTCTCTGATTTGCAGGATATCTTCCCTCCCAACACATCCACGCACAGCCTGCTGCCATTCACATGTAAGCTGATTCTGTCTACAGCAGATGCTTATAGGAAGGGAGTGTCCTGAGGCACCACAGATTCTTGTTTCTCTCCAAATGCAAACACCACCATCCCTGTGCCCCCACCCCTGCTTCCCTTTCATGCACAATTAATTATGTGGTCCATTAATAATAAGCTTGTATGAGCAGTCTTTTAGCAACATTAATTATTCTGCTGCTAAAGCAGAAATGCAACAAATTGTCCCTGAACAGCCTACTGTCACCCTCCCTGTCCCCTGAGAAAACCAAAACCGTAAACCAGGTTGCTCTGAGGTTCTGGACCAAGGGGCAGATGGAATTGGACAGAAATGTGCTGGGCCCAGAATGAGCTGCTTCTGCAGTGAACAACAGAGCTCATTCTCTGACAGGATGGACACGTCATAGGTACTGCAGCTCTTGCTCTTTTCTCAAGTTTTCACAGCCAGCAGATGTGAAGAGGGTGCTCCTGGGAAACACCTGGGCACTGCAGAAGCTGCTGGAGATGTCAGGTCAACAACATCTGATGAGGCAGCACAGAAGACCCAGGCCTGCGTCCAAGGTCTGAGACAGCTGAAGCAGCAAGGAAAAGCCTTAGGGACTTGGTGACAAAATTTGGAAAGAAGAGACATGAAAATAAGATGGCAATGACAGGCACGAGAGTATAAGGATGAGAAAGGCCTGTGGCAGTCTGGGTGGTTCAGATGAATATTAATGCATCTCTTAGGAGTGAAAACTGTAACCCTACTTCCCCTGAAGTGTTTGTAATGTTTGCATAAACCATACATCTGCTGTGTTTGGCTGAGGCTAGAGGAAAGGTGCTGTAGCCACCTCACATGCTGCAGGGCAGGGCTCTGAAGGTATATTCAAACAGGACTTTCAGGGGGACGTACAGCTTGTGCAAGAGAGAAGGATGCAATGGTACATAAATCAGAGATAATTCCAAAGAAGGGGTGGGGCTACTGTCCTTTGAGAACTGGCCACTCCTCTTCTTATTAGTGGGAGTATCTTTAGGAAGAAGAGTCCGAAACAGAAATAATTTCTGTGCCTTATAAAATGGAAGAAAAGGTCTAGAAGTTCCACAACAAGAGAGGAAAAAAAAAGAGTATTTGGAATTTCCATAAAATTTAGGCCTGGGCCTGGGCAGGACTAGGCAGTGGAAGGTCTTAGTATCAGCAACTCAGCTCTGGTAGCTCCGATTTCTCACAAAATCCCATTTTGACAGCTCACTTTCCTTTTTTAAACCTTGTCTCTCACAGATACCAGTCCTGAATGGTCTTGGGGGTGGCTCTTCAAGGGCTACTGTGCTGAAAGCCTGTGTTTCTAACTCAAGACTCGAGTCTCAGTTCCTGTGGCCTCCATTTTCAAAGGCTCAGTCTAACGCATCCTAAATTAACTCACCAGGCAACAGAGTATGAAATCGGACATGACCGATCGATCCTCGAGCATCGATTCAAAGCGAAACTAATGGAATGTAAAGAAAATGTAAGACTCTATTGTACTGTAAAGTACAAAAATGTCTACCTATTTAGCCATTTTATAAAATAAAATTTCATTTGGGAGGTGGGTGGAGGTGTCAAGTTTGAAGAACTGACTAAAACAAGGCATAGGGACATTACAAACTGCTGCCATACAGATTGAGCCTTGGGGGAATGGCTTTGGTAGACACCGCTGACTAAAATAATTGCACGATAATTTTGGCTAGAGGCACCATCCTATCATCTGATGATTTTTAAACCGTGTATGAATAGTTTAGACAGAGCGATCTGGGCATCCAGCTACATAGAACTGAGAAGCCCGTTCAGTGGACCACGTCTATGCTTTGGCTCTTGGGGAAAAGAAAAAAAAGAAAAAAAAAAGAGATGTCCTAGGATTCTCAAAGAGAGGTCTCTGAGAAATAACAACAAGCAGTTCTGCATGCTCCTTCTGCAATGCTCTAAGAGACTAACCAAAGGCTTTCTCCTAAGGTAAGTAGCAGAAAAGTAATTCTTCCTAGGGGCAGTATGGAGCAGGCAGGTGCCTGTCAGACTTGAAGCAATGCAAAATAAATCCATGAGTATTTGCATCTTAACATTTAACTTCTTCTGACAAGAAATTTAAAGTTTAATGCTGCTTTTTCATACCTCAACTGATGCAAATCTGGCATGAATGTAATACAGGAGTCATTTGAATAGTGGCAAATGACCAGATTAATTTTAAAGAAATAATGAAATCAAAAATTAAAGGAACTTCCTCCAGGAGAAATGGTGGATTCCCATCTGTTTCTAAGTGATTACATGCATGAATTTTTATTGTTTGAAATAACCATATAAAAATACTTGAGCCGACACAAAGGTAGTCAGATGGTATAATGAGAAACATCTCAGGCATGTACTTTACTAAAAATGGTATATTTCTAGTCTACAACACTAGTAATATAGAATAGGCTGCACTACTAGAATTTCTAGTCTACTAGTAAACTGGAAATAATGATATCATTGATTTTTGAGATTACTCTCTTACAGTAAACTGAAATTACTCTGTTACACAGAACTCAATTAAGGCCAGGGAAGGGAAAAAAATGGAAGAATTAGAAGCACATTGCTATGACAAGGTTGTGAAATAGTTTGGGCTGATTTCTTAGAGACTCTGGCTTTTATGGCTCTAACTTCTTTATTTTATACAACATTCACTGTGTCAATATTTATGCTGCAGTTTTACCAGTGCAGAGCTGAGGGCAAGTGTCCTGGTATCACAGGGTCACTTAGAGGGTGAGTTATACCATTCCTACAATTACATTACTCTCCTCTGTTGGCTTTTATAATGCAAAGGTGAGGATAGAGTTATTTAAGATAGAAACAACTTAAGAAACAAAACTCTATAGAGCTGGAATGATCTGTTTATATACCTCTCTTGCCCCAAATAGTTATATACACTTTCTGTTCCAGAACAATGGCAGTTCCTACTGCTAGATGAATGCATTTTTTCTTTGGGATTAAAGCATATCTCCTTTTCCCTTTTATTCCTGAATTTACATTGTAGCATCACACTTGGGGTTTTATTGTTTGGTTGGGTTTTTTTGCTGAGTCTATCAATTTCAGTGAGGGATCAGCCATTTGCAAGGCAATGAGTATATCTAAAGCTCCTTTGTTTAACTGTTGCATTGGACTACAATAATTATTGCTGACTTTTTGTTTTCCTCATGTCTCATTGCAATGATATGTGTGGGAGGGAAGGAGTGGGGAAACAAGATATTCTGGGTGCATCACAGCACCTAAGAAATTGCTTCACTCGATATGTTTCCTTAGCCAGTTCCGTGTGTGAAAATTCAAATTTGCAGACTGAAAACAGTCCCAGAAACAAAATAATGAAATCTGTAGGATGCCTGTGCTGAGAATGACTTCACTGCTGGTTACAACTGAAAATCTTTACTTGCAGTGTGGAAAAATGCAGCCTTGAAGCAGAATTGAACTACATGGGATCATGTCATGAACCAAGCCATATTAATAATGGTGATATCACCCAGCTACACTATCATTTAAATACATACAAGATTTTGGGCACATCAACCAGCCACTTTCAAACAAAAAAAGCTTAGAAATTGCACTTTACTAAAGGTTGTAGTTTAGTGGAATTTGGGACTTCTTTAAAGTATTGTAGCACAAAAAAAATTCAAGTGTGAACCCTAAAGTAGATATGATCCCAGTTGCTTTCAATAATTCATTACCGTATTAGTAGAACACATTCCAGGGACTCAGCACCAAACATGCAGTTCATGCATAAATAAGCAGTCAAATATCTTACATTTCAATTCCCCACATTACCCGAAGCTCCAAAATAGTTTCAAAAGAAGCAGCTTGTAAATCAAGCATCTGGTAGCAGAACATAGATCAATTTGCTTGTGAATCAAGCATTTTGTTAATCATTTTTGTTAAAAGGATTTTCATACACTCACTGTTAAAAACCTCCACATTGCTCCATGATGTAATCCCTGATTTCATTATCTCATATGTTAAAATTTATAATTAAGATGAAGTCTTGGTGGTCCAGTAAAACTTGATGCATAAAAATAAAGGTAATAACCCTAGGAGCACTCAGTTTATTGATATTGTCCTAGAACTGAGACTGCAAATGTAAAGTTATGTGTAAATCAGCTACGTATTTGTAGTTTTAGGAAGCCAAGAGAGAAACTTGTGAATTGTTACCCGGGTAGGTGGGAAAATATTGGATGGATGACACTAATATTGCTACTACCTTGGGGTAAAAATGAAACTTTTTTTTAGTCAGTTATAGGACACTTCTCAAAGCTTTATCCAACAAATTAAAGCCAAGAACATTATCTATTATGGCAAAACTATGGCAAATTCATAGTCAATGTGGAATGGAGTGGGTGTAGAATTAACCTGTAGTTGGCAAAGGATTTGCAAAGTGGGAAAAAAGTCTTCATTTCTAGTGGGAAGAAAATAATATAAAATTATGGGCAGTTATGAAGTACTGTGTATTACAGCTGAAATTAATCTCTCTTAATCTTAAAATAATCTCACATTTGCATCTTTGACCAGTAATCATGAAGTTTGCATTCATTTAAAGACCCAGTAAGTAGAAAATAATGATGAACTTCTAAGAGCTCTCCAGCTACCAGAATGTATCTGAAAGACATTTATTAAAATAAAAAAAAAAAACAAACGCAAACAAACGAAACTTAAAATGTCCATAAAAAAAAAAAAATCATTGCATGAAAATAATTTTTTTTTTTGTTTCCAGAAATGAACTTCTGACCATGGGGGACTGGAACTTGTTGGGCAGCATCCTTGAAGAAGTGCACATCCACTCCACCATAGTTGGCAAAATCTGGCTCACGATCCTGTTCATATTCCGGATGCTGGTGCTGGGAGTGGCTGCTGAAGATGTCTGGGATGATGAGCAGTCCGAGTTCATCTGCAACACAGAGCAACCTGGCTGCAACAATATCTGTTATGACAAAGCCTTCCCCATCTCTTTGATCAGATACTGGGTACTGCAGATCATATTTGTCTCCTCCCCATCCCTAGTGTACATGGGCCACGCGCTCTACAGGTTAAGGGCGCTCGAGAAAGAGCGACAGAACAGAAAAGCCGACCTGCGGGCTCAGCTCGAGGACCTGGAGCCCATGCTCGAGGAACACAGGAGAGTTGAGAGAGAACTGCGTAAGCTGGAGGAACAGAAGAAAGTGAATAAGGCACCCCTGAGAGGGTCTCTGCTGCGCACCTACGTCCTACATATCCTGACCCGGTCGGTGGTCGAAGTGGGCTTTATGATAGGTCAGTATCTTTTGTACGGGCTTCACATGTCTCCCCTTTACAAATGCACTCGGCCCCCTTGCCCTAACACGGTGGATTGTTTTGTGTCCCGACCCACAGAGAAGACCATCTTTATGGTTTTCATGAACAGCATAGCCGCCGTCTCCCTCTTCCTCAACATCCTCGAAATCGCCCACCTGGGCATCAAGAAGATCCAGAAGAGCCTCTGCGGGCAGCCGCAGTGGCCGGGGGG